>NW_026937784.1:0-8264 GCF_032062105.1 Saccostrea cuccullata | reverse complement strand
CAGCAGAAAATTGTATCATAAATACTAATAATTTAAACTGTGAATTCAAGTGAGATCTATTGAAGTACATTTCTACAGAATGATATTAAAGGGTGGTGAAAACTAAAACGCAACATAACTTTTCTGTTTACCATGTCTCCACGTGCCAGCCACTTCCTAGCCACATTTCCGTGAATAATTTACCCTATCTCGCTAAAGTCTCGCTAACTCTCGCCAGAGCCACTGTCAAAGCTATTCTGAACTCATCGGGTTTGATAATTTGCAGAACACCGAAAAAGAAAAAGTTCCGAACACATTAGTAGGGGTGCTACTTGTGTGCCAAATTATATTGAAATCAGATCAAAATTTGTAGGAGAAGTAGCATTTTGAAAAATTGTTTACAGACAGCTAGACAGACGAACGGACGCATTACTATCGCATAAGCTCTTCTGGTCTCTGACCAGTAGAGCTAAAAACAAGTCGGACAATACTGTTGAACCCCCTCCCCCCTCCAACACACATCTAGAAAATATACATGGATTAAATTTTGCAGCAATAAGCTTTAAATTCTATCCATTAACTTTTTTCCTCTCCTTTTCAGTACGACCCCCCCCCCCTTTTCAGTACATTTACATGTATACATGTACAGTAAAGCATACTTTTAAGGAAGTGCCAGGGATGGGCGATTTTGCTGTTATAAACCCAATTCGTTATGTCCAATATTAACTATCAATGATTTAAGCCAAAGGGAATGAAAATCACTTCGCTGCAGGTATCAATCATTACAAGCTATGTTTTATTGTATAATCATTTTTTTACTGTCCATTTCCACTACACATCCTCTGTTCTTTGCTTTTCCACCTTCTTTTAAGTTTAAAATTTTTATGCCCACGTAAACGAAATTTCGGGGGTATATAATTTTTGTCGTGTCCGTCCGTCTGTCTGTCTATCTGCCTCTCTGTTTGTCTGTGTGTCTGCCTGTCTCTCTTTCTAGCTGTTTGTCTGTCCTCAAAAACTTTAACCTTGCCTATAACTTTTGATTAAGTGGAGCTATGACACTCATATTTCACATGTGTATTCCTTGTGACAAGACTTTTCTTTGGGTACCACCAAATTTGACCTTTTGACCTTGACCTTGGAGCTTGACCCACTTTAACACAAAAATTTTAAACTTTTACTTTGGTCATATCTTTTGAAAAATAGATACCAGGACATTTATACTTAACATTTTTTAGTGGAAAGACCTTTCACTGGATACCAACAACCTTAACCTTTTGACCTTGACCTTGGAGATTTCCGTACCTATGAAAAAACTTTAACCTTGGCTATAACTTTTGAACAATAAGTAAATGGGCTTCATACTTCACATATGTAATCCTTGTGAAAAGACATTCCATTGGATACCAAGAACTTTGACCCTTTGACCTTGACCTTGGAATTTGAACTACTTTAAAAATACACTTAACCATAATTTTTGAAGGGTTAGGAATAGAGCCTTCATACTTCACAAATTTAATCCTTGTGACAAGACCTTTCATTTTATATCAAGAAGCTTGACCCTTTGACCTTGACCTTGGAGTTTAACCTACTTTTTACAAACTTTAACCTTGACTATAACTTTTGAACAGTAGGGGCTAGAGCTTTCATGTTTCACTAATGTAATCCTTGTGGCAAGACCTTTCATTGGATATCAAGAACCTTGACCCTTTGACCTTGGCCTTGGAGTTTGACCTACTTTTTACAAACTTTAACCTTGGCCATAACTTCTGAACGGTAAGGGTCAGCGCTTTCATACTTCCCATAAGTAATCTTTAAGACAAGGCCTTTCTTTAGAAACCAACAACCTTGAACCTCTGACCTTGACCCGGAGTTTTCCTATCTTATAAAATATTAACCTTGGTCATATTCCTGGAACAGGTGTAGCTAACGTTTTATATTTTGCATTTCTTGTGAAAGGCCTTACTTTTGGTACCAGCATATTTGATCTGCATTTGAGAAAGCTTAACCTTCGCTATGTTGTCATACGGGAACATCAGTGTTTCACAAACACATCTTGTTGCAACTTGCAACCCCTGTTATCACTACTGCAACCACTGAATCAAAATTTCAGGATTGTACGCAATCAATCCATCAAATAATGGCGACTTTCTCAATTTTTATGCCCCCGTAAACGAAGTTTTTGTTGTGTCCGTTTGTCTGTCTGTCTGTCTGCAAAAACTTTAACCTTGCCCATAACTTTTGATTTAGCGGAGCTTTGACTTTCATATTTCACACGTGTATTACTTGTGACAAGACCTTTCTATGGGTACCACCAAATTTGACCTTCTGACCTTGGAGTTTGACCCACTTTTACACAAAAATTCCAAATTTTTACTTTGGCTATAATTTTTGAACAGTAGATACCAGAACATTTATACTTCACATATATATTTTTTGTGGCAAGACCTTTCATTGGATACCACCAACCTTGACCCTTTGACCTTGGAGATTTACGTACTAATGAAAAAACTTTAACATTGGCAACAACTTTTGAACGGTTAGGGCTAGAGCTTCCATACTTCACATATGTATTCTTTGTGTAAGTCCTTTTATTAGATACCAATAACCTTGACCTTTCGACCTTGAATTTAAAGATTTCTGGACTTAAGAAAAACATTAACCTTGGCAAGAACTTTTTAAGAGTAAGGGCTAGGGCTTTTATACTTCACATATGTAATTCTTGTGACAAGACATTTCATTCAATACCAATAACCTTAACCTTCTGACCTTGATCTTGGAGTTTAACCTACTTTTAAACTCTTTTTAACCTTGGTCATAACTTTTGAATGGTTAGGGCTAAGGCTCCCATACTTCACACGTGTTCTTTGTGGAAAGACCTTTCATTGGATACAGAAAACCATGATCTGACCATGATCTTGAAGATTTCTGTACTTATGAAAAAAACTTTAGCCTGGCCATAATGTGAACAGATGGTGATAGGGCTTTCATGTTTCACAATTGTATGATCCTACTTTGGGTACCAATAAATTAAATTTGCATTGAAGAACAGTTTAATCTTCACCATGTTGCAATATGGGGGCATCAGTGTTTCACAAACACATCTTGTTTGGGAAAGGTCTACAGTGTAATCTAAGAATTTCATCAATAATTAGGCCCCAAGACTATAAACTGAGAACAGACGAGTAAAATTTGATTTTTAAATCGAATTTTGAGGGGTTTTTTTTTCTCTAAAGGTGTAATTTGCTGAAACATTTGCAGTTTTTTCAAGCATCTAAATCCACAAATCCACAACATAATGGATTTTTTTTTTTTTAATTTAAAAATTGTTTTGGTTTGAAATTCTGACTTAAGTCTATTCTCAATTTATGGTCTTGGGGCCAGGAAAGCTGGGATATATACTGTATTACATTTCAACAAACAAAAAGAACTGGTTTCTCCCCATTAATTTATTATGATTCCATCGCTACACTTTCTTCTGTGTGTTTGCCCTTATCAGCAACTTGTCTAGAACGAGCCTTTCTGTCCAGAATTCTTTTGCGATCTTTATCAATCTTCAATTTCACTATCACCACCTGCAATAAAAAAAAAAATTATTACCTACGCAGTCAGAGAATTTTACACATGTACAGTGTAGTATGTAATTTTTCTTCATAACAGAATTTACAAAACTAAAATATCAATTTGTCTTCATGTTAAAAGGGGGAAACAAGAATTTTTTAAAATGAATTTTAACAGAGATAATGTTTTGTGGTTGAGTATGGAATTTATTTCACAAGTGGGACAGGATTTTTTTTTATATTTTCACAAGTAAGAAGCATGAGTGAAAATGAAAAAAAATCCTGTCTCACATGTGAAATGAATTCTGTATTTAACTACAAAACATTGATTTTTCTGTTTATTATATTTCTATAATTTCCCCTTTGCCTCTGTCTTTTCATAACATAGTGTCATAGGCAGTGACATTGTATTTGACCAGTTGAGACATTATAGCTAAGTGATTTTGAGATTAAAAACATTGTAAAATGGATTTTATCATTTTTTTTTTGAAACTGACAATTTTAGTCTTTGTCAGTATGGTTTATTTCATCTTTCAATCTTAAAACACATCAGGGAGTGATTATTACAACACCCTTTGTGAAGGAAAGAAAAAGCAAGAATTTCTTGTATTTTCTCACAGTGTAACAGCTGATCATTTTGATGATTCTTTCACACAATGGCAGAATATCAATTTCATTCAATAGATAAATTACAGTAATGTAGTTAATGCATTTTTACCAAATGGTCTATAGAGAGTCATGAAATTCTCAATTTTTGTCCCACTTGTTGGATTTTGAAATTGCGAGTTTACTTTTTTGGTACTCGCAATTACTTGCGAGTTGTAATTTTAGTAAGTCGTTCTCCTTCTACATTACCTTGGAGGGGTGGAGTCCCACGTGGACAGAGGCTCCGTTAGCCTTCTCCCTCTGGATTCTCTCGATATACACAACAAACTTTTTACGGTACACCTGGACAATTTTTCCAACTTGCTGTCCTTTGTAATGACCACGAACAACCTGAATAAAAATTACAATTTCACTTATACATGTTGTACCTTCAAATGTATGACAATGTGTTTTTCCCTAGTGCATTAATTAACAATAAAAATGAATTTAGTCAGGGTTTAAACAGAGTGCTTGACCTATTTAGTGTCAATCTTCTAACTAGTTTCAGATTTCCCTTACCTATCAGCCATTTGCAGAGAAAATTGAAAATGGCAGTAGCAATCAGCAGATAAAAAATTCAAAGGCCAAAGAAAATTTTTAACAGCTAAAATATCATGCAAGCCAAAATGGTTGGCAAGTTGAACACTGAGCCGACAGCCATATACATGTATTTTTATTATACTTTCATGTTAAATACTAAAATCTGATTGGTTTAGACGCAGTTAACAATCTGTTCTATTACCCTCAGCCTTAGCAACACACGTGACAACGGGTAACACAACGGTAATGCCACATGCGTGGAAATTATGCGCGTACGGTTCAACGTAGAATTCTCAAAACGTCAGTTGCACGTTTGAAAGAACCAGAATAAAATTGACGTCAATAAAAGCTTGCGTCCGATGTAGCTTACTTGAAAACAACAAACGACAGACAAAACATGCTTGCGAGTGCAGAAACAATGAAACTTTAGATGATAAAGGACTCGTAGAGTATCAAATAAACAATCAAGAGGTCAGTATATCTTTTTCGAAGTAGCGGGGAGTTTGAAAGCTTTCTAAACGTGAACGAAAAGGGGATCGACGATTTGTATTGCTGACATTGTAAATCTAGATGACATTCTGTATAATAAAATAAATGGTGCCTGTTTTGGAGGGTAACAGTTGAAATTGACACCCCTCGGAAAACCATTGTCAACCTCCGCTGACGCGTCGGTTGACAATGGTTTTCCTTGGGGTGTCAATTTCAACTGTTACCCTCCAAACAGGCACCATTTATATACTATTACATTCTGTATGTAAAATGTCTATTCATATCATTTTTAATCCCATGCGCATTCATGTTCGATGAGTTCACTCTACTTTTCATAACTGTACATTTCATCAGATAATGACAGGTCTCTAGATCACTTCACATTTCTCACTGCTGATAAACTTTCCCTACAATTTTTCAGTCAGAATTTGTGAACTTGTAAGCAAAACACTGATAAAAATAATCGTAAAGTGTATTTATATTGGGCAGTGAACTCTTTTCAATTCAAGAATAAGAACACATTGGAACACTGGACAGATGAGCAGATTTCAGAATGCACAGCAACCTGGTGCTTACGTATGTTGGTGACAAACAGTCATATATCAATTTTAAAATACTTTAATTTTTAAGATTTCTTTTGGAAATCAAAAAAAAAGAAAGAAAGAAAAAATATTGTCCATAAACATGATAAAATACACAATTCACAGTATTTAGGTTGAAAATTTCAATTCCATCTGTATTTTTTGATTTGATTACATAATATTTATACATTTCTAATGTATTTGTCCAAGATAAAATTACAAATAGTAAATGTACTTTATTTCTACATAAATGTACTGGTTCATCGATAAGCATGGTTAAAAAAATCATAGAGACAGAAGTCAGGTTTACAGCATGTAGATTGGCGAAATCAAGAGCAAGTAAATATAAGGGATAACTGTCAGATTTTTTTTAATTTCATAACGATGATCAATCGATTGACTTGTGTGATAATGTTAGGCCAAAACAAAAAATAGTCTTGTTTCCTGCTACCCGACCTACCCTATTTTTTTGCACCCGACCCTAAAGTTTTTTTAAGCTTTGGGAAAAAAAAATTGGGAATTTCAGGCATTTCATGTTCAAAAACTTAAAAGTGAAGAAAAACAGTATATAATCAGGTGGTATTTCACAAAACTGTATGTAAAGATGTGATAATATCTAATTTTAAAATATAATGTTGACCTATGACATGTTTTATTTTGTTTTGTACGTGTTCATATCCAAAAAATACCACTGGAAAAAATAAAATAAAATGAAAAAATAAAATAATTTTCCAACCTACCTACCCTATTTTTTTCAGGCTGGTAGCAGGAAACAAGACTATTATTTTTTTTGGCCTTATGCAAATTATCATGTAAGCCACTCAATTGATGACATCATGAAACCAAAGAATTAGACAGTTATTCCTTAAGGATAAATAACACAAACAAACTTTTTTCAGAAATCAGCATTATTTTTCATAGATTTACATTTAAATTGACATCCTGAATAATGTTTACCAAGTAGAGTGAGAGAATTATATAAGATTTTGTCATAAGGTTAAAAAATTGTGCAAAATTTTGTATGGAATTATATAGAAAGCAAAACAAAATCTCTTATCTAAGCACCAAGGAAAACCTACGATTTCTTAATATTTCAGGGATTTATTATTTATGTCATTTCAAATCAAAATCAGTCAAAAAATATATATCAACCCGTGCATCCATTTTTTGTTTGTGGTAAGTACCCTTAATTATAGACTTTATTTTGTTATCACAGACAAAACTAAACAGGTCCAGTCCAAAGACTATTTCTACCTACGTAGCTATTATTAGCTACCTAGGTATTTAAAGCTACCCAAAGTAGCTATTTTTACCTACTTTCTGCTTTACTTGCATATTGTGGCCAAATGCAGGAATGGCGCAACATAGTGAGAACAAAATTTCTTAATACAGTCACACTGATGATGGATATGACAAAAACTTGGCCAAAAAATGATTACTTTGTATATTATCAATTTTGCGTAGAAACTAAAGTAAAATTGCCAATTCAGGAAGTAATCATTTTTTGGCCAACATTTTGTCGTATTCATCATTAGTAAGACTGTATCAAGAGATATGGTATTCACCATGTTGCGCCGTTTGGTCTTTGTGCCGCAAAATGCTGAAATTATAAAAAGTAGGTAAAAATAGCTACCTTGGGTGGCTTTAAATACCTACGTAGCTTTTAATAGATACATAGGTAGAAATAGTCTTTGGACTGGACCTGCTAAAGGCTCATGCAACAGTTCACCAAAATCGGAGTGATATTAGTGTGGAAGCCCTGGCTGCATCTGCAAACTGGCCCATGAATAATTTTTAGTGCTGACACAGGACATTCAGTTAAATGTAAAGAACTGAAACATATAGAACTACGAAATTTACCTGCACTTCATCGTCTTTTCTGATGGGCATACTTCTCACATTGTATTTTTGGCGAAGTTCCTTGGATAGGGGAGAACTCATCATCTTCCTACGAACGTGCGAGGGAGCATTAAAGTGACGCTTTCTGTTCTTCCTCCTTGAGGAGGTGACCATTTTATTGAACTTCATCCTCAGGCCTTAAAAACAAAACATGTACACAGTGACAGGGTTTAAACTTAACGCTCGCCCACTCGCAAATTGCGAGTAAAAATTGGTGTGGGCTCATAAAATTGGTAAGTTGCTCGCCCACGTGGCGAATAAAAATTCTGGAGGGGCCGATTTCATTACCAGTCACCTTACTGAAAAACAGACATTTCATGCACGTTTTTGATTTAAAACTACAGAAAAATGAAATAAATCACAGCAGTATGGTCCTATTGTTCGTAAATATCCTTCATCTTTTCCATTTAAAGTACTACACGATTTGTGAAATTCCCTAAAACGATCGTCTTTTTTCCTAATCCGAATTTCCTCCAACCCTCTGTAAATGGTTGATACGTGAGAGATATACAACTTTAATAACTCCCAACTACTCAGTCATATGAATAGTAAGTGTTTTCACCTATTTCAGATA
>NW_026937783.1:0-8123 GCF_032062105.1 Saccostrea cuccullata | reverse complement strand
ACATGTTACCTTTGACGAATCCTTAATCATATTTTATTTGTATTTCTGATATTTTATTTACCTGTCAATGGTTACAAACGGACTAAGTGGCCTTAATGCAGTCTAAAGGGGATCAAGAGTAAAATATGTATCTTAAGATGCCATAATTTAAGCGTGAAAACGCATAACAATCAACAAAATAATATTGATGTAATACCCGAAGCGATCGACAAAAAGGGATCGCAGTAAATCGAAGGTTTTTCTAATGATCGATTTTTTTTAACCAGAAAATTTTAATTCTGCAGCTAACAAACATTTAGATAAACTAAACCAAATGACAAAGATAAAAAAAAAAAAATTACAAAAAATACACGATTTTTAATCATACCAGAAACGATCGACAAAAGTCGTGTATTTTAAATCTGGCCCTCGTAAACCAAAAAATACATTTTTATTTTAATAAAATAAAGTCTGTTGCCCCCATCCCAACCCCAATTTATCTAAAATTGTCAAACGACCACTGAAAAATACTAGTATTGAGAATATTGTTTGATAATGATATCGTTGGTACATTTATCTCTAGCTTGAGTGGTTCAAAAGTCGTTAAAAATATGTTTTGTTAATTAATTGAGTTTTAGATAGCTTCAATTAATTCTAATGTATTTTTTCATTTACATAGCTTAATATTTTCAATTACTGTACACATTCCTTTACATTGTTATAATATTTTCAATTACTTAAAAAAAAACTCAGTGTCACCATGCACGAGGAGGACAGGAAGAAGGTAAAAACAAAGCTAGGAAAAAGTATAAAGTCTTCAGTCTTGACGGTTTAAAACCAAAATAAAGAAAGAAAAAATTATCACGTCTCATTTTGTTTTTAATGTTATTATTGTTGCGAATTAACTACTGGTCAGACTTAAATAATTCAAACCTTTTTTGAAATTTAATTTTAAATTCATTTTTTATAATAAATAATAAAGGAATTTGTGCAGTCCAAAACTGAATTATTTAAGAGTTTTCTTGATTTGAGTTGATAAAACAAGAATATCATCAGTCTCGTTTTAAGTCATCATTTCGTAAGCTCTAATGTCGATGCAATGACTTTATCAGCAAATACAATTTATCATCGAGTCAAATGTTGAGTTGACGTTTTTCATACTACTTGTTAGGCCATTATTTACAAGATGAACAAATACTGGTGTTTCTATTATTCTGAGCATTTTGATTTTTATACATGACTACTGGGAGTATTCACTTTTTTAAAGACAAACTATTTTCGCTTATATGATTACCACAAGTATCTAGTTAACAGTTTTACAGTAGGGCTTCAGCTCATTTTCATCCGATCTCCGATTTGGTTTACTGAAACATTTTGTCAGTAAACGGAAGGCATTTGGTTAAAATATATTATACAGTAGTCATGTATAAAAATCAAAATGCTGAGAATAAAAGAAATACCGGCATTTGCTCGAATTCAACATTTGCATTAAAGATGTTCTTTTAGAACAAGAATATAATAATACAGCACACTTCTATCCACAAATTTGTTATTTCAGTCGTCCGAGCTTCCACACGATCTGGACCAATGAAAAAAATCACTGATTAGTGATCGCTTTTAAACTTCATCTGAATTTTGTATTTTTTTTGTTTTACAACACATCCGCATACCTCATATAAATGATATCATTGAATGCATTTTCAACCCATAAATCTTTTGATGACACTTGATCATTTGCTGGTACATTATTATTCCCTCAGTAGGTGGTTAAATAAGAAAAAAAAACAGTAATAGCAAATAGTTTTAATGTTTTTTATTTAACTTTTTCTCACACTTTTTTTTTGTACCTCGCCACAATCATAGCTCACATAACCCACAAACTGGGCTAGCCCAAGCACATCTAATTAAACTAATAAATTAAATGCCAAAAAATAACAAGCTTGGATGGAATTTTTTTTAATAAAGCTAATTTGGAATTTTCATATTCTAACACTATTTAACCTTTGTAGTTTCTTCTACGGGCCTGAGCTTGTGCTTGTGCATAATAAGACGCGTCTTTAATTGGAGCTGCCGCAGCAAACTGTGCTGGCCCGGGCATGCCTGGTCGCCCTGTGGCTCCCTGGGGCCCGCGTTCTCCCTTCTCTCCTGGAACTCCTGGTGCACCTTGGGCGCCCTGGTATCCTTGAGGTCCACGTGGCCCTGGCGGTCCATCTGGTCCTTGTGGTCCAGTCTCACCTGCGGGACCCTGAGGCCCTGGCTCACCTGGCATACCTGGGTATCCAACGTCTCCTGTAAATTATAAAGAACATTTACTTATAAGCGGTGTTATTTATCTAGAAATACTAGAAAATAAGGAGACCCCTGAACATAAATCGATTCATATGTCAATGAAAAGTATTATTCTTTGATCATTTTAATGTTTAGCCCCTGATGTTTAGACTTTCAACCATTAAGAATCAATCAATTAGCTTTCTTTTTCCTACCTTTCTCTCCCTGTGGTCCCATGGGTCCCATTGGTCCTGGTAGCCCTGGCTCTCCCTGATCTCCTGGAAGTCCCTGCTCTCCGGGGGCACCAGGCTCTCCTACTGCTCCTTCGTATCCTTTAAGACCTTGAGGTCCCTGTGGTCCGGGGGCTCCTGGAACACCTGGGGCTCCGGTTTCACCTGGAACACCTTGGTCACCTTGAGGTCCCTGCATACCTGGTTCGCCTTCTTCTCCAGGAACTCCGGGAGGACCAGTGTCTCCCTTAAATCCTGGGTATCCCTGTTTACCCTGAGGTCCAGGAGCACCTGGGGCACCCGGCTCTCCCTTGGGTCCTGAAAAAGATTTAAAAGAATATTAAAAACAATAACAAGTACAGTGATTTAGATTTTTAAAGATTGTTCTGAATCTGTTCTTTTTTATATTCCAAAATTGTATGACATTTTTTTCCTGCTTTAAGCACAGGCATTTAGCTATATTAAAGATAATTCTAAATCTCTCTTTTTTTAATCTTCCAGAATTGTTTAATATTTTTTCCTGTATTAAACTTTACCCTATCTCTTTAAATTCTCAAATCAATGTGCTGTTTATAAAAACACTCAAATAAAGTTTTGTACCTGGGGCGCCCATGGGTCCAACAGGTCCTCTTAAGAAGTAACTCCCAGCTCGTTTTCCTCTGCTGTGTGGAGCTGCTGTAAAACGTTTAGGAATAACGTAAATACTGTAGTTGATTTTAATTCAAAATGAATATCTTATTTTCAAAGAAAGCAGTAACGTATTACAATAATAATTCCAAATTAAAGAACAAGCCAATGAATAAGAATGCTCTCCAAAATCTTTAAAAAAATTGAAAAAATTTCAAACGAAGCGAAACCTCCTTTTAACTGTTATGAAAAAACATATTCATATATCCATGCTACCTTGTGTAATTGTATTTGAACCATACCATTTTTTGCTATTTCGTGTAATACTAGTAATACTTGTAAAAAAAAAAGACCTATTGTTTCTATTTAATAAATAAAGCCAGTGCATTTTTTTTAGAAAAATTAATTAATAACGATAGCATTCAACAATTCTTTCAAACAATTATTTTAAATTGCATATGCTTGCATTTTAAAAATCTTTTCATTCTAAAATTATCCCTCCTTAAGAAATACATGTACTTATTATCAAATAAGCTTAATTTTTCCTGGTGTAGTTTCACAAGAAAAACTGTTGTTCGTTTGTATTAAACAGGAAAAACAACTTACTGTGCTCTACCTCCACGATCTCGCTCTGAAGAGTGTTGAGCATCTCCTTCATCGACTCCAACTCGGTCCTGAGTTTGCCTAGCTCTGTGGTACAGTCGCTATTGGGTTTGCCGTACACGGCAGCCCATCCTAGAACGCAGAGCAGCACACAAGTACGCATGGTGATCACAATTCACAGCTGAGTCTGAGACTGAGTGGAACTCACGACTCCCTCTTTTATAAACCCCCGGCCAACTCACACAGAAAAGCCCTGGTGTCGGCAAAAAGTAAATGAGCCTTTGCAAATGTTAAATTTCTTGGGTCTATTCTCTTGATTAATTAGGGGCTCTTTTGGGAGAATCTTTCAAGAAAAAATTAGCAAGCATCTTAGCTAACCTGGACGAAATTAAATCAAGAACTACGTGTTCTTTTTATGCTATATCATTAATCGTTTTTTTTTTCAGTTTAGAATTCTTTATAAAACGCTGTCTTCCTAGTAAGGAATGACTGTTTAAATTTCAGTTTTATATGATGTAATCGAACAATTTTCTCAAAATGTAATTAGACTTTGATAATGTTTATATGTATGATCTTTAGTACGATATTGAATATATTGTAAACAATTTACAACTCATTTTATTTCACCAGATACAGTTAATACATTCCGGTCATTTGAATGTGTTGTACTTTGCATACTAGTACATGTAAGATATGACACTTAACAGTAATAACTAACTTTACGAACCTTTGACATATCTAGAAATACAGGTGACCATTGTTATCCAGGTACATTTTGGTTTTAGCCACGTCAGATTCGTATTTTTTTTTTACTGGACTTTTAGACTGGTCACTGTTCGTTCTCTTCACATTATTGCTTTAAATTCATTACAAAAAAAAATAAAAACCGAGTGAAATTATCTTAAATTTAATGATCGTGGAAACATATCCATAATATAATTCTCTCGAAAATAAATATTCATAAAGGATGCACAAATTTTCTAGGTTGTGCAGCTTAAAATATTGAATCTAATTTTACATGCACTGATGATAAATTATTTTAAGTTATCTAAAACTCATCATTGTTATGTTATTGAATGTTTAAGCATAAATCTTATTGCATATGTATACAGTTAAACAATTTATACTACTGGTGTGTAAGAGTAGATGTTTAATGGATGTAACACGGTCCACACTCATATAAAGTAAGTTAGCATTTTAATGTTAAATATATATAGGCCTATGGGAAGTCAAAAATAAGCAATGGGAAGTTAAAAGTAAGCAGGAAATTAAAGGAACGTTGCACATAAGTATAAATGAGAACTTTCATTTTAATGACATGTAGAAAAGAGCTTAGTGAGATAACATTTCATCCCTGTGCTAAAGATAAAAGTGAAATCCGGGAATTTACAATTACCTTATCACAAGCATGCAAGAAAAAGAAATCGGATTCATCTAATTACAAGTCTAAGTCTGGTCACGGATAATCCATTTCCCACACACGTGTCATTGGGTAACCTTAGAAAAACCCGTTTCAAAAAGCAGATTTATTTATTTAATTTTTTTTTAAATTTACTTTCGTCACTAAGTTAATGGATATGACCTTGATTCAAGTGCAATATAATTTTTGGTAATTTTTTTTTTTTTTTTGCATGCACATGTATACATGTATGTGCTATACCTTTATTTTCAAACCATTGCAACCTTTCAAACGTATTTATTTCTTTAAAAATGAAAACATTCTAAGATATTTTTTTTTATTCGAAATTTTAAATTGTACTCTAGAGAGATATCCGAACTTTCTATTTAAGTGATAATTCTTATAGTATCGTGTATAAGTTTGAACCGGATTAAATATTATATGCTCTATTCAATTGATTATCAACCAATAAGTGCTCGTTTGTAATTGGCAGAGGTGCTTAAAAATGATAATTATAATTTTCCTCATCTTAAAAACGTGTGTCATATCCTGATTGTGAAGTATAAAGTGGGAGACAACTAGATACATTCTCACGCTTCGGCAATAAAGGCATGGACGATCTGCAACAAATCTGGTACTAAAAAATGCTTACAATTACTTTTTTTAAAAATATAGGGCAAATGTATATCAAAATGTTCGACTAACAGAAAAAACTAAAATATTACTTTTCATATTTCAGTAGCACTGGCGATGCTTCAAGCCGTAAAGCTCGACAAAAGGTAATTTTTTCACTCCAATAAAAAGTGTACATTGATGTAGACTGAACAATTACATACAAAGTATTATATACATGGACATGCATTATTGTTAAGGTATTATTCTGCAAACTGTAGCTCTTTTGAGATGTAAAAAAAATTCTCTTGATATTAAACCGAGACAACAATTTTACACTCAATTTGGCTCGAGGTGGTTATACGAGAACTGGAGCGCGCACCCTGTTCCATGGCGATAAAGGTTTCTAGATTGCCCTCTGACATAAAATCTAATCTGGCTCTCTCTTTCCTTTTTTTTCTCTCCGAACAATGATTCATTAATTAAGATAAATAAATCATTTTAACAACTGTTCAACAGTCATTCAAAAATAAAATTCAAACACGTTAAAGAGTCAAGTGGTAATTCATTACGGTTTGACCATCATATAAGTTAATCATATTTCCTCTTCTATCGCTCAGATACATATATATTTGACATCGACATTGCACTAAAATCATCACTTGCAAAATACTATGATTTCTTCTTTAATGCTCCCCTTATGGTGGCTTCCTCAAGCTAAGGTAAAATATACTTGCCCAATGTACAACCTTATACTGGCCATATTATTCGTACGTTATATTGACTCATTTTCAAAATTAAGAAATTACAAAATTATCATTACACAGTAACAAACCCCATAGGCCTATGTTTATTATCATATCATACATGAATTGGTTTCTTTTAAAACAATTGCACAGCGGATAATTTTGTTTTCCAAAGCAATACGGAGATGGGACCGGTCCAATGGAGATACTTGCCCCTCTTCTTCGAGGGGTACTTTTTCTTTTTATGATTTGTGTGTTTATCTGAATTTATGAAATGTATCACTGTTCGTTGCTTATTACTTTACATTCTATATTCTCAACTTTGAACATGGGTAAAAAAATTATTGCATGAACTCAACTAATTACAAGTGGGCAACAAAAAATTATCTTATTCAGGAAGCATATATGAAGAATTCCTAAAATGAGGGTTTAATATCAAGTGCTGATGTGTAAAGGAAACATCCTCTATGACCACACGTCATTATCACGAAAAGGCAAATCTGGTTTTTTAGAATAGGAAATAAATACCTCTCATATTTGTGTACTTGATTAGCACTTAAATCCAGGCTAGGTAGTGTTTTTTCCTAAAAATCATGAAAACAGATACTAGAACAAAGTTTATATAAGTGAAATGAATAAAATTTTGCAAAGAATTGTTATATTTTAATTATTTTAATTTTTTCCTAAAGTTATTTGTAAAGAAAAGAGTGATAATTATAAACAACATAAAAACTATATTATTTTTAATAGTTGTAACCGTATGTTTCTTTATAAATAAAGATGAGTAGAATAGGCGGGCCTTAGTACAATAAAGGAATATGTATGTCTGGGGGAACATATGTCATGTGACTATTTCGCACATAGTCGCTTTCAGAGAACAAGTGTACAGTACGATGACTGAATGACAAAACATGCTGTTTTACTGGATTTTTATATATCATCTCAGACACGTAGTGTAGGTCAATTTACACATTGGTAAAGTGGGAGAGTATATAGGGATCGGGATGTCCGTCCGTCCGTTCGCCCCCTCTTACGCTTTTGAGTACTCATCTCTTATCCGCGACTCCTCTTTTACCACTGAATAACATTTAAAGAGACTTGCACAGAATCTTTATTATATAGTGCCATTGTGCAACTTTGATCAGACACATAATTTGGGTTTCTCAGAGCAAAACATGGACACTGTCATTCTTTCTATAATATTGAAAGGTACCTATGGAACGCCATAGCTGCCTTATGTGGCTATTTCATATTATGCTGTGGTTATTTTATATGAAGATGGTGCTCTTTTATATTATGCTGTGGTTATTTTATATGAAGATGGTGCTCTATTATATTATGCTATTGTTATTTTGTATGAAGATGGTGCTCAATTTTATTATGCTGTGCTTATTTTATATGAAGATGGTGCTCTATTGTATTATGCTGTGCTGATATCCAGGCTAGGTAGTGTTTTTTCCTAAAAATCATGAAAATAGATACTAGAACAAAGTTTATATAAGTGAAATGAATAAAATTTTGCAAAGAATTGTTATATTTTAATTATCTTAATTTTTTCCTAAAGTTATTTGTAAAGAAAAGAGTGATAATTATAAACAACATAAAAACTATATTATTTTTAATAGTTGTAACCGTATGTTTCTTTATAAATAAAGATGA
>NW_026937782.1:0-80823 GCF_032062105.1 Saccostrea cuccullata | reverse complement strand
GTACAGGGCTTTCGATCAAATATGTAATCCTAATTTTCCCCTTCAGTTCGAGCATTTCTGCATTGCAGAGAGCTGATGTGTGTTATGAGATAATAAATCATGTGTGAACTTTCTCAGTTTAGCGGAATCATGAACATTTTCGGCGAGATGAATGTTTTGTATACAGTGGTGATCAAGGCTTTGCGAACCATCAGGAGCGGATCAAAGAATTTATGAATGAATAAAAACTATGGAAATGACGTACCAATTTTTTAATTTATACTTGCACTATCTAATGAAATGAATAATATACAAGTGATAGATATACAAGAAAACGCGAAATGATAATAAATGCAGCTGACAATCGTTATTTTTTTTTTATATAGATAAAATAAAATATTTATAAATTCAAGAGACAAAACAGAAGGAGAATGAATGATGGCAAAATATCACATGACGGGAACTGAATTTTATGAATGAAGATTTTAAAAAGTTACTTGTAAGTTGTATATGTTATATCTGTGTATTCTACTTGGCTGTGTGCTTCATAAAAAGAGGGGGGGGGGGCGTCTTGAACATAGTAAATAGCCATAACGTTTGAACGGTAAGTACTAGGGCTTTCGTATTTCAAATATGTAATCCTTGTGAAAAGAACTTTTATTGGATACGACGAACTTTGACCCTTTGACCTAGACCTTGGAGAACACATGTGTACATCTGAATCTTTTTTTCTGTTTCGTTTCTATGGCAACCGTGAGCGACTCATTACAATTATTTTGAAAGTAGAAATCACTTTGACACATTGCAAGGAATAAACATTGAAAGTTTCAAAACGATTGCCTGAGTAGTTATTGAGAAAATCGAAATTAAAGAATTTTAACTTTCACCTGGTTTCCATGGCAATAATCGATTATATGAAAATTTTAAATACGAGTTGCAGAACTACAGATACTAATCATTAAAATAAGAAAAGTTTCATGACGAACGTTTAAGGGACCAGAGAGAACACTCTCGGACAAAATTTGTCGCTTTTTACAGGTTTCCATGGCAACGGTAGACATATTGGAACTGAACGACCTCACTGCACAACTACAACCAGTGATCGTCCTTGAAGGAAAGTTTCAGGAAGATTGTCCCAGCCATCTCCGAGAAACAGCCTGGATAAAAAAAACATGCGTACAATATCAATATGTCGTCCCCGACTTCGTTCGGGGCGACATAATAACTCCTGAATTTTTCTCATCAATAACTCCTGAATTTTCCCCTTCAATTCGAGCATTTCTGCATTGCAGAGAGCTGATGTGTGTTATGAGATAATAAATCATGTGTGAACTTTCTCAGTTTAGCGGAATCATGAACATTTTCGGCGAGATGAATGTTTTGTATACAGTGGTGATCAAGGCTTTGCGAACCATCAGGAGCGGATCAAAGAATTTATGAATGAATAAAAACTATGGAAATGACGTACCAATTTTTTAATTTATACTTGCACTATCTAATGAAATGAATAATATACAAGTGATAGATATACAAGAAAACGCGAAATGATAATAAATGCAGCTGACAATCGTTATTTTTTTTTTATATAGATAAAATAAAATATTTATAAATTCAAGAGACAAAACAGAAGGAGAATGAATGATGGCAAAATATCACATGACGGGAACTGAATTTTATGAATGAAGATTTTAAAAAGTTACTTGTAAGTTGTATATGTTATATCTGTGTATTCTACTTGGCTGTGTGCTTCATAAAAAGAGGGGGGGGGGGGCGTCTTGAACATAGTAAATAGCCATAACGTTTGAACGGTAAGTACTAGGGCTTTCGTATTTCAAATATGTAATCCTTGTGAAAAGAACTTTTATTGGATACGACGAACTTTGACCCTTTGACCTAGACCTTGGAGAACACATGTGTACATCTGAATCTTTTTTTCTGTTTCGTTTCTATGGCAACCGTGAGCGACTCATTACAATTATTTTGAAAGTAGAAATCACTTTGACACATTGCAAGGAATAAACATTGAAAGTTTCAAAACGATTGCCTGAGTAGTTATTGAGAAAATCGAAATTAAAGAATTTTAACTTTCACCTGGTTTCCATGGCAATAATCGATTATATGAAAATTTTAAATACGAGTTGCAGAACTACAGATACTAATCATTAAAATAAGAAAAGTTTCATGACGAACGTTTAAGGGACCAGAGAGAACACTCTCGGACAAAATTTGTCGCTTTTTACAGGTTTCCATGGCAACGGTAGACATATTGGAACTGAACGACCTCACTGCACAACTACAACCAGTGATCGTCCTTGAAGGAAAGTTTCAGGAAGATTGTCCCAGCCATCTCCGAGAAACAGCCTGGATAAAAAAAACATGCGTACAATATCAATATGTCGTCCCCGACTTCGTTCGGGGCGACATAATAACTCCTGAATTTTTCTCATCAATAACTCCTGAATTTTCCCCTTCAATTCGAGCATTTCTGCATTGCAGAGAGCTGATGTGTGTTATGAGATAATAAATCATGTGTGAACTTTCTCAGTTTAGCGGAATCATGAACATTTTCGGCGAGATGAATGTTTTGTATACAGTGGTGATCAAGGCTTTGCGAACCATCAGGAGCGGATCAAAGAATTTATGAATGAATAAAAACTATGGAAATGACGTACCAATTTTTTAATTTATACTTGCACTATCTAATGAAATGAATAATATACAAGTGATAGATATACAAGAAAACGCGAAATGATAATAAATGCAGCTGACAATCGTTATTTTTTTTTATATAGATAAAATAAAATATTTATAAATTCAAGAGACAAAACAGAAGGAGAATGAATGATGGCAAAATATCACATGACGGGAACTGAATTTTATGAATGAAGATTTTAAAAAGTTACTTGTAAGTTGTATATGTTATATCTGTGTATTCTACTTGGCTGTGTGCTTCATAAAAAGAGGGGGGGGGGGGCGTCTTGAACATAGTAAATAGCCATAACGTTTGAACGGTAAGTACTAGGGCTTTCGTATTTCAAATATGTAATCCTTGTGAAAAGAACTTTTATTGGATACGACGAACTTTGACCCTTTGACCTAGACCTTGGAGAACACATGTGTACATCTGAATCTTTTTTTCTGTTTCGTTTCTATGGCAACCGTGAGCGACTCATTACAATTATTTTGAAAGTAGAAATCACTTTGACACATTGCAAGGAATAAACATTGAAAGTTTCAAAACGATTGCCTGAGTAGTTATTGAGAAAATCGAAATTAAAGAATTTTAACTTTCACCTGGTTTCCATGGCAATAATCGATTATATGAAAATTTTAAATACGAGTTGCAGAACTACAGATACTAATCATTAAAATAAGAAAAGTTTCATGACGAACGTTTAAGGGACCAGAGAGAACACTCTCGGACAAAATTTGTCGCTTTTTACAGGTTTCCATGGCAACGGTAGACATATTGGAACTGAACGACCTCACTGCACAACTACAACCAGTGATCGTCCTTGAAGGAAAGTTTCAGGAAGATTGTCCCAGCCATCTCCGAGAAACAGCCTGGATAAAAAAAAACATGCGTACAATATCAATATGTCGTCCCCGACTTCGTTCGGGGCGACATAATAACTCCTGAATTTTTCTCATCAATAACTCCTGAATTTTCCCCTTCAATTCGAGCATTTCTGCATTGCAGAGAGCTGATGTGTGTTATGAGATAATAAATCATGTGTGAACTTTCTCAGTTTAGCGGAATCATGAACATTTTCGGCGAGATGAATGTTTTGTATACAGTGGTGATCAAGGCTTTGCGAACCATCAGGAGCGGATCAAAGAATTTATGAATGAATAAAAACTATGGAAATGACGTACCAATTTTTTAATTTATACTTGCACTATCTAATGAAATGAATAATATACAAGTGATAGATATACAAGAAAACGCGAAATGATAATAAATGCAGCTGACAATCGTTATTTTTTTTTTATATAGATAAAATAAAATATTTATAAATTCAAGAGACAAAACAGAAGGAGAATGAATGATGGCAAAATATCACATGACGGGAACTGAATTTTATGAATGAAGATTTTAAAAAGTTACTTGTAAGTTGTATATGTTATATCTGTGTATTCTACTTGGCTGTGTGCTTCATAAAAAGAGGGGGGGGGGCGTCTTGAACATAGTAAATAGCCATAACGTTTGAACGGTAAGTACTAGGGCTTTCGTATTTCAAATATGTAATCCTTGTGAAAAGAACTTTTATTGGATACGACGAACTTTGACCCTTTGACCTAGACCTTGGAGAACACATGTGTACATCTGAATCTTTTTTTCTGTTTCGTTTCTATGGCAACCGTGAGCGACTCATTACAATTATTTTGAAAGTAGAAATCACTTTGACACATTGCAAGGAATAAACATTGAAAGTTTCAAAACGATTGCCTGAGTAGTTATTGAGAAAATCGAAATTAAAGAATTTTAACTTTCACCTGGTTTCCATGGCAATAATCGATTATATGAAAATTTTAAATACGAGTTGCAGAACTACAGATACTAATCATTAAAATAAGAAAAGTTTCATGACGAACGTTTAAGGGACCAGAGAGAACACTCTCGGACAAAATTTGTCGCTTTTTACAGGTTTCCATGGCAACGGTAGACATATTGGAACTGAACGACCTCACTGCACAACTACAACCAGTGATCGTCCTTGAAGGAAAGTTTCAGGAAGATTGTCCCAGCCATCTCCGAGAAACAGCCTGGATAAAAAAAACATGCGTACAATATCAATATGTCGTCCCCGACTTCGTTCGGGGCGACATAATAACTCCTGAATTTTTCTCATCAATAACTCCTGAATTTTCCCCTTCAATTCGAGCATTTCTGCATTGCAGAGAGCTGATGTGTGTTATGAGATAATAAATCATGTGTGAACTTTCTCAGTTTAGCGGAATCATGAACATTTTCGGCGAGATGAATGTTTTGTATACAGTGGTGATCAAGGCTTTGCGAACCATCAGGAGCGGATCAAAGAATTTATGAATGAATAAAAACTATGGAAATGACGTACCAATTTTTTAATTTATACTTGCACTATCTAATGAAATGAATAATATACAAGTGATAGATATACAAGAAAACGCGAAATGATAATAAATGCAGCTGACAATCGTTATTTTTTTTTTATATAGATAAAATAAAATATTTATAAATTCAAGAGACAAAACAGAAGGAGAATGAATGATGGCAAAATATCACATGACGGGAACTGAATTTTATGAATGAAGATTTTAAAAAGTTACTTGTAAGTTGTATATGTTATATCTGTGTATTCTACTTGGCTGTGTGCTTCATAAAAAGAGGGGGGGGCGTCTTGAACATAGTAAATAGCCATAACGTTTGAACGGTAAGTACTAGGGCTTTCGTATTTCAAATATGTAATCCTTGTGAAAAGAACTTTTATTGGATACGACGAACTTTGACCCTTTGACCTAGACCTTGGAGAACACATGTGTACATCTGAATCTTTTTTTCTGTTTCGTTTCTATGGCAACCGTGAGCGACTCATTACAATTATTTTGAAAGTAGAAATCACTTTGACACATTGCAAGGAATAAACATTGAAAGTTTCAAAACGATTGCCTGAGTAGTTATTGAGAAAATCGAAATTAAAGAATTTTAACTTTCACCTGGTTTCCATGGCAATAATCGATTATATGAAAATTTTAAATACGAGTTGCAGAACTACAGATACTAATCATTAAAATAAGAAAAGTTTCATGACGAACGTTTAAGGGACCAGAGAGAACACTCTCGGACAAAATTTGTCGCTTTTTACAGGTTTCCATGGCAACGGTAGACATATTGGAACTGAACGACCTCACTGCACAACTACAACCAGTGATCGTCCTTGAAGGAAAGTTTCAGGAAGATTGTCCCAGCCATCTCCGAGAAACAGCCTGGATAAAAAAAACATGCGTACAATATCAATATGTCGTCCCCGACTTCGTTCGGGGCGACATAATAACTCCTGAATTTTTCTCATCAATAACTCCTGAATTTTCCCCTTCAATTCGAGCATTTCTGCATTGCAGAGAGCTGATGTGTGTTATGAGATAATAAATCATGTGTGAACTTTCTCAGTTTAGCGGAATCATGAACATTTTCGGCGAGATGAATGTTTTGTATACAGTGGTGATCAAGGCTTTGCGAACCATCAGGAGCGGATCAAAGAATTTATGAATGAATAAAAACTATGGAAATGACGTACCAATTTTTTAATTTATACTTGCACTATCTAATGAAATGAATAATATACAAGTGATAGATATACAAGAAAACGCGAAATGATAATAAATGCAGCTGACAATCGTTATTTTTTTTTTATATAGATAAAATAAAATATTTATAAATTCAAGAGACAAAACAGAAGGAGAATGAATGATGGCAAAATATCACATGACGGGAACTGAATTTTATGAATGAAGATTTTAAAAAGTTACTTGTAAGTTGTATATGTTATATCTGTGTATTCTACTTGGCTGTGTGCTTCATAAAAAGAGGGGGGGGGGCGTCTTGAACATAGTAAATAGCCATAACGTTTGAACGGTAAGTACTAGGGCTTTCGTATTTCAAATATGTAATCCTTGTGAAAAGAACTTTTATTGGATACGACGAACTTTGACCCTTTGACCTAGACCTTGGAGAACACATGTGTACATCTGAATCTTTTTTTCTGTTTCGTTTCTATGGCAACCGTGAGCGACTCATTACAATTATTTTGAAAGTAGAAATCACTTTGACACATTGCAAGGAATAAACATTGAAAGTTTCAAAACGATTGCCTGAGTAGTTATTGAGAAAATCGAAATTAAAGAATTTTAACTTTCACCTGGTTTCCATGGCAATAATCGATTATATGAAAATTTTAAATACGAGTTGCAGAACTACAGATACTAATCATTAAAATAAGAAAAGTTTCATGACGAACGTTTAAGGGACCAGAGAGAACACTCTCGGACAAAATTTGTCGCTTTTTACAGGTTTCCATGGCAACGGTAGACATATTGGAACTGAACGACCTCACTGCACAACTACAACCAGTGATCGTCCTTGAAGGAAAGTTTCAGGAAGATTGTCCCAGCCATCTCCGAGAAACAGCCTGGATAAAAAAAAACATGCGTACAATATCAATATGTCGTCCCCGACTTCGTTCGGGGCGACATAATAACTCCTGAATTTTTCTCATCAATAACTCCTGAATTTTCCCCTTCAATTCGAGCATTTCTGCATTGCAGAGAGCTGATGTGTGTTATGAGATAATAAATCATGTGTGAACTTTCTCAGTTTAGCGGAATCATGAACATTTTCGGCGAGATGAATGTTTTGTATACAGTGGTGATCAAGGCTTTGCGAACCATCAGGAGCGGATCAAAGAATTTATGAATGAATAAAAACTATGGAAATGACGTACCAATTTTTTAATTTATACTTGCACTATCTAATGAAATGAATAATATACAAGTGATAGATATACAAGAAAACGCGAAATGATAATAAATGCAGCTGACAATCGTTATTTTTTTTTATATAGATAAAATAAAATATTTATAAATTCAAGAGACAAAACAGAAGGAGAATGAATGATGGCAAAATATCACATGACGGGAACTGAATTTTATGAATGAAGATTTTAAAAAGTTACTTGTAAGTTGTATATGTTATATCTGTGTATTCTACTTGGCTGTGTGCTTCATAAAAAGAGGGGGGGGGCGTCTTGAACATAGTAAATAGCCATAACGTTTGAACGGTAAGTACTAGGGCTTTCGTATTTCAAATATGTAATCCTTGTGAAAAGAACTTTTATTGGATACGACGAACTTTGACCCTTTGACCTAGACCTTGGAGAACACATGTGTACATCTGAATCTTTTTTTCTGTTTCGTTTCTATGGCAACCGTGAGCGACTCATTACAATTATTTTGAAAGTAGAAATCACTTTGACACATTGCAAGGAATAAACATTGAAAGTTTCAAAACGATTGCCTGAGTAGTTATTGAGAAAATCGAAATTAAAGAATTTTAACTTTCACCTGGTTTCCATGGCAATAATCGATTATATGAAAATTTTAAATACGAGTTGCAGAACTACAGATACTAATCATTAAAATAAGAAAAGTTTCATGACGAACGTTTAAGGGACCAGAGAGAACACTCTCGGACAAAATTTGTCGCTTTTTACAGGTTTCCATGGCAACGGTAGACATATTGGAACTGAACGACCTCACTGCACAACTACAACCAGTGATCGTCCTTGAAGGAAAGTTTCAGGAAGATTGTCCCAGCCATCTCCGAGAAACAGCCTGGATAAAAAAAACATGCGTACAATATCAATATGTCGTCCCCGACTTCGTTCGGGGCGACATAATAACTCCTGAATTTTTCTCATCAATAACTCCTGAATTTTCCCCTTCAATTCGAGCATTTCTGCATTGCAGAGAGCTGATGTGTGTTATGAGATAATAAATCATGTGTGAACTTTCTCAGTTTAGCGGAATCATGAACATTTTCGGCGAGATGAATGTTTTGTATACAGTGGTGATCAAGGCTTTGCGAACCATCAGGAGCGGATCAAAGAATTTATGAATGAATAAAAACTATGGAAATGACGTACCAATTTTTTAATTTATACTTGCACTATCTAATGAAATGAATAATATACAAGTGATAGATATACAAGAAAACGCGAAATGATAATAAATGCAGCTGACAATCGTTATTTTTTTTTTATATAGATAAAATAAAATATTTATAAATTCAAGAGACAAAACAGAAGGAGAATGAATGATGGCAAAATATCACATGACGGGAACTGAATTTTATGAATGAAGATTTTAAAAAGTTACTTGTAAGTTGTATATGTTATATCTGTGTATTCTACTTGGCTGTGTGCTTCATAAAAAGAGGGGGGGGGGGCGTCTTGAACATAGTAAATAGCCATAACGTTTGAACGGTAAGTACTAGGGCTTTCGTATTTCAAATATGTAATCCTTGTGAAAAGAACTTTTATTGGATACGACGAACTTTGACCCTTTGACCTAGACCTTGGAGAACACATGTGTACATCTGAATCTTTTTTTCTGTTTCGTTTCTATGGCAACCGTGAGCGACTCATTACAATTATTTTGAAAGTAGAAATCACTTTGACACATTGCAAGGAATAAACATTGAAAGTTTCAAAACGATTGCCTGAGTAGTTATTGAGAAAATCGAAATTAAAGAATTTTAACTTTCACCTGGTTTCCATGCCAATAATCGATTATATGAAAATTTTAAATACGAGTTGCAGAACTACAGATACTAATCATTAAAATAAGAAAAGTTTCATGACGAACGTTTAAGGGACCAGAGAGAACACTCTCGGACAAAATTTGTCGCTTTTTACAGGTTTCCATGGCAACGGTAGACATATTGGAACTGAACGACCTCACTGCACAACTACAACCAGTGATCGTCCTTGAAGGAAAGTTTCAGGAAGATTGTCCCAGCCATCTCCGAGAAACAGCCTGGATAAAAAAAACATGCGTACAATATCAATATGTCGTCCCCGACTTCGTTCGGGGCGACATAATAACTCCTGAATTTTTCTCATCAATAACTCCTGAATTTTCCCCTTCAATTCGAGCATTTCTGCATTGCAGAGAGCTGATGTGTGTTATGAGATAATAAATCATGTGTGAACTTTCTCAGTTTAGCGGAATCATGAACATTTTCGGCGAGATGAATGTTTTGTATACAGTGGTGATCAAGGCTTTGCGAACCATCAGGAGCGGATCAAAGAATTTATGAATGAATAAAAACTATGGAAATGACGTACCAATTTTTTAATTTATACTTGCACTATCTAATGAAATGAATAATATACAAGTGATAGATATACAAGAAAACGCGAAATGATAATAAATGCAGCTGACAATCGTTATTTTTTTTTTATATAGATAAAATAAAATATTTATAAATTCAAGAGACAAAACAGAAGGAGAATGAATGATGGCAAAATATCACATGACGGGAACTGAATTTTATGAATGAAGATTTTAAAAAGTTACTTGTAAGTTGTATATGTTATATCTGTGTATTCTACTTGGCTGTGTGCTTCATAAAAAGAGGGGGGGGGGGGGGGGCGTCTTGAACATAGTAAATAGCCATAACGTTTGAACGGTAAGTACTAGGGCTTTCGTATTTCAAATATGTAATCCTTGTGAAAAGAACTTTTATTGGATACGACGAACTTTGACCCTTTGACCTAGACCTTGGAGAACACATGTGTACATCTGAATCTTTTTTTCTGTTTCGTTTCTATGGCAACCGTGAGCGACTCATTACAATTATTTTGAAAGTAGAAATCACTTTGACACATTGCAAGGAATAAACATTGAAAGTTTCAAAACGATTGCCTGAGTAGTTATTGAGAAAATCGAAATTAAAGAATTTTAACTTTCACCTGGTTTCCATGCCAATAATCGATTATATGAAAATTTTAAATACGAGTTGCAGAACTACAGATACTAATCATTAAAATAAGAAAAGTTTCATGACGAACGTTTAAGGGACCAGAGAGAACACTCTCGGACAAAATTTGTCGCTTTTTACAGGTTTCCATGGCAACGGTAGACATATTGGAACTGAACGACCTCACTGCACAACTACAACCAGTGATCGTCCTTGAAGGAAAGTTTCAGGAAGATTGTCCCAGCCATCTCCGAGAAACAGCCTGGATAAAAAAAACATGCGTACAATATCAATATGTCGTCCCCGACTTCGTTCGGGGCGACATAATAAGAAACCGAGTAAAAACAATATGTTCCCAAACTCCGTTTGGGGAACATAATAACTAGAAACTCTTGTTGCTACAGCAACAAAGAAGGTCTTCCGTTCTCCTCTATTTATCTGTATGCAGGATGTTTTTTTCTATTTTAAAAAAGACAAACATATAATAAACTAGTAGACTAATTGTTCAGTGAACAATTATCGGCCTTTCTACCTTTTTGAGCATTTCAATATCATTTGGGCTGAAAGAAGTAGAAAAAAAAGCAAGAAAATAAATAAAACAGCAAAATTCTCATTTCTCTACTAGGATTTTAGATCGGGCTCGCAGTTGGTATAAATATACTCTAAACAGACTTCCTGGATTATACGAGTCGACTCTGGGACAACCATGATTTCATTGATCAGGCAAAGAGAGCACGTTCAAAACATTGTAACACGCTCCTAGGTGTATATATGAGCTTGTTTTCGAGTTAAGATGTAAGGGGTAGGGTCTGATTAAAATTACGATATACCTAATAATATGAATAACATGCATTTGATCTGCGCATCAAGACGGAAGCGTAAGTGAAAACGTTGTGAAATGTCCCATGTGTACCTGCATCATATGTGCATTATACATGTATTAAAGAGATGTTTGAAAATATCCGATTTGAGTTGTTTTATGTTTGAAATGGATGGTGATAAATTATTTAAGAGCATGTGAGAAACATGAGCGAGAGATGCAAGGCAGTTTGTAATTATGGAAAAGGAAAACAGAGAATCGGGTTCGGGTTTTAACACTCCTGACCGAAATAGGCATGAAATTCAATGTAAGTAGCATAAATAAAATTCCAAACATGTAATTCTAGATGGGAAACAGAGGGAAGAAACGTGTATTTCTTTTCACTATGCCTATTTCTTGGGATTGTGTTATTCTACAAAAAAAAAATCAAATGAAATCAAGATTCATTCTATTAATATTAAATCCGAATAAAATTGAAATAAATTCCATACACTAAAGAAAGCAAGAGTACTTGGTATTGAAATGTCGTAATAGCGCAGGAGAATCGAATGATATTAACAAAAATTGCAAAAATAGCCAATACGGGCTTTAATTAATTTTTATGCTCAGCAATACAAAATTTCAGACAGAAAAAAAATGCAGATTTTGCCGATTTTCCCTAGAATTTCATTATATTTTAGAGACTCACCTTAAAACTCTCAGGACACTTTCTTTAAGGTCTTTTCTTGCTTTTACTCCGAATCTTATGTCGATATATTGTGTCGTTTGACTTGTAGACATTTTCTCCATACTGCTGTTGATTTTTTTTTTAAGAAAGGAGGGGGGGGGGGGTAGAAGCATTTGTTAGAGTAAGAGTTGCAAATACCTCAACGACATTAAACTTGATTGTGACCTTTGGATCAACAGGGGTCATTTATCAAGGTCAAGGTCATCCAAAAAAGGAGAGAGAGAGATAAACTTGAGATTAACACTTGAAGCTGAATCTAGATAAAGGTAATGAATATTTCTTTATTACTTTTTGAGTAAGGGGTCAAAAGACAAGGTCAAAGGTCAAGGTCATTTGGATTTTAAGCTTAAATCGACAATTTCTCTAGTTTTCAATGACCTTGACTTACTCTTCAAGGTCATAGGTCAAAACATCTCATGCAGTTGTGAGTCATGGACATTTTCTCTACACCACGCCGTTCAAAGCGAGGTAACTCCAATATATCTAAGCTATCTAAATTGCGTAGAAATTGATTTGGTAGGGAAAAATCGCTATTTCCTAGATTCATTCAATTAATATTCAATGTAAATAAAATTGAAATAAACTCTACATACAAAGGAGATCAAGAATACTTGGTATTAAAATTTCGTATTTGAGCAGGAGAATCGAATGTTATTGACAAAAAGTGAAGAAATACCCAATGCAAGCTTTAATTAATTTTCATGCTCATCAGCACCTAAATTTCAGACAGAAAAAAATATAGTTGTTGCCGATACTCATTAGAATTTCATTATATACTTCAGAGACTCACTGTTAAACACTCAGGACACTTTCTTTGATGTGTCTTCTACTGCAATCCTTAAATTTCATGTCGATCTGTGGCGTCGTTTGAACTGTAGAAAATTTTTCTAGGTTCCTATTGATTTACAAAAAGAAAAAAAGGGGGGGTATATAAGCATTTGTTAAAGTGAGAGATGTAAACATCCCCACGGACTCAAGCTTAATTGTGACCTTTGGGTCAATGGGGTCAAAGGTCAAGGTCATTTATCGAGGTCAAAGGTCAAGGTCATTCAAAATCCTTTTAAACTCGACTTTAACACTTGAAGCTGTATCAAGCTAAATATAAAAAAAATAAATCTTGGGTAAGGGTCAAGGTCAAAGGTCAAGGTCAAACATCAAACTCAAAGGTCAAGGTTATGTGGCATATATAAGCAATTTAAATACTTTTCCAATGACCTTGACTTTTTGTCCTTTGGTGTTGTTTTATTTCTCATAATTGGAAGTTTTCGTTGTTTTTATTTTTTTATTTATTTTTGGTGGAGCTGACATATTTCAAAACTACTAATTAGATGCAATAAAGTAATGAAAAAAAAATTGGAAAGAAAAAAGTTGGAATTTTCGATTTTTCAAATAACATCCTGTGACGACCGGAAGTGACGGCGGAGACATTTGTCCCTATTTCTGTTGTTCACTCTTCAAGGTTTATTATTCATATAAGTTAAGTGTTTTGATGTGTTACCATAACCAAGATCTGGCTATGTTAACTACTCAGTTTGAGGATAGGAAATCATTAGACCAGAAATCAATTTTTAACAGATATTTGTAGTTACTCTAGACATTTGCAGTCTGAATTACATGTTCTAAAATCATTTCAAATACTCTTTCTATAAAAGATATTTATGGGATAGTATGATACTCAATTTATGCAGTTTTTCTCTCATAACCGGAAGTTGCCGTTTTTGTTTCTGGTGGGACGGACATATATCAGAACAACCAATAAGATGCAATAATGTGATGCCGAGAAGTATTCCAAAAAGAAAAGCTGAAATTTCTGATTTCTTTGATCACTTCCTGTGACGACCGGAAATGACGGTGAACGATCTTAACCCTTATGAGTTTCCTTACTTATCAATTTCTGTTACTCATTCAAGTTTGGCGTCTCCATCTCTTACCGTTTCCGAGATCTCTTTGTGATAACTTCTCATAATGAGGACAGAAAATCACGCGACCGGAAGTGAATTTTACAAAGATATTTGAGGTTACTGTAGACATAAGCAGTCTATATAACATATCTAAAAATCACTACAAATACTTTATGTATAAAAAATATTTATGGGAAAGAAAAATACACAAATTATGTAGTTTTTCTCTTATAACCGGAAGTTGTCGTTTTAGTTTCCGGTGGGACTGATATATTTCAAAAATACAAATAAGATGTTATAATGTGATGCAAAAAATGTTTCACGCAAGAAAAGTTAAAAATTTTGATTTTTGGATCACTTCCTGTGACGACCGGAAGTGACGGCGGACGATCATATCCCAACTGAACTTGCCTACTTATCAAGATCTACCACTTATGTAACTGTGGTGCCTTAATCTCTTATCGTTTACGAGATCTAGCTATGATAACTTCTCATTTTGAGGACAGAAAATCACGCGATCGGAAGTGAATTTTACAAAGATATTTGACGTTACTGTAGACATCTGCAGTCTGAATAATATATCCAAAAATCATTTCAAATACATTACGTATAAAAAATATTTATGGGAGAGAAAAATACTGAAAATATGCAGTTTTTCTCTTATAACCGGAAGTTGTCGTTTTTGTTTCCGGTGGGACTGATATATTTCGAAACTACAAACAAGATGCTATAATGTGATGCAAAAAAAGTTTCAAAAAAGAAAAGTTGAAATTTTCGATTTCTTTGATCACTTCCTGTGACGACCGGAAGTGACGGCGGACTGTGTTAACCCAAGTGGTTTTGCCTACTTATCAAGATCTATAACTCATATAAGTTTGGTATCTTCATCTCTTACTGTTTCTGAGATATGACTCGGACAAAATTATTTTGAAAAAAGCGGAAATCGGACATATCTGACGACCGGAAGTGAAATTTGAAAAACTGAAAACTGCATTTGAAAGATATTTTGAGTCTCTATCATCTCTGAAAATTTCATGACAATCCGTCCAGTCATCTCTGAGAAATCGACGAAAACAAAAAGGGAAAAAAATAATAATAATAATAAAAAGAATCAGTAGTTTCACTAGAAGGTCTTCCGTCTGAAACGGAAGACCTTAATAATAATAATAATAAGAAACCGAGTAAAAACAATATGTTCCCAAACTCCGTTTGGGGAACATAATAATAAGAAACAGAGTAAAAACAATATGTTCCCCTACTTCGTTTGCGGAACATAACTACTTATTTCATTATTATTAAGGAAAATTATTTATCATTCTACCACGCATGAATCAAGAACGTCATCAAAAAAATATCAGATAAGAACTAGTGCTAATTGTAACGGGAACCGTTACAGATGTTCCCCAAACGCTCCCCAACTCCCTTTTGGTGCCATATTCCCTGTAAGCCTTATTAAATAAGACAACATCTGTGCATTGTTGACTTTAACAACGTTTTCCCAAAAGGATACCAATTATATTCAAATTTTAACATTGCACGCGTGCCCATGTGAATGCACGTGCATAATGATCATATAATCTTGTCTACACTTTCTATATATTAAAATATACTTTATATGAAAGCATTTAGTCCAAAAGTACTAGAAATCACTCATTCAAGTGTATTTTCAATTTCACTCGTTCCAAATGCACGCACGTGCGTGCACGTGCATGATGACCATACCTTCTTGTAGGAGGCCCTTATATCTATCTATGTTCTAAATCCCATCCTGTTTGGTTGAAAACTAAGGGAATTATAGACATTTCAAGTTTCAGCCAACCAGATTGCAGCACACGTGCATCCACGTGATTTCAAGAATTTTTTTTCTAAATCATATTGTAGAATATCCTAATGCATAACTATGTTTTAAATTTCAAAGCATTTCGTCAAAAATCAAAGGAGATATGCCCATTTAAAGTTTCAGCCAATCAGATTGCAGAACACGTGCATGCACGTGATTTCTTGAAATTTTTTGTATATCATATTGCAGGATATCCAAATGCATGACTATGTTTTAAATTTCAAAGCATTTCGTTAAAAAATAAAGGAGATATGGCCATTTAAAGTTTCAGCCAATCAGATTGCAACGCACGTGCATGCGCGTGATTTCATGAAATTTTTTCCATATTATATTGTAGGATATCCTTATTCATGACAATGTTAAAAATTTCAAAGCATTTCGTCGGAAAACAAAGGAGATATTGAGATTTTTGTTTCAGCCAATTAGAGGAAGGCGCACGTGCATGCGCGTGAGTTCATGCTAATTTGACAGTGTCATATTATGAACAATTTTAATATATCCTTATGTAATGAGTTTCAAAGCATTTCATCAAAAAATATATGTTATAGCTATATTAGGTATATCAGTCAATTCACTCATTTCACGCGCACGCACGTGCAGGCGTATGCGCGCAAAATGACCTTCGTTCCGCACACCTACACTACACACCTATTAGCCCTAAAAAGGTTTTAGCTCAGTTGGGTGAACAGTTTCTGAGAACACTCGCGGACAAAAAAGTACCGGAGAACAAATAAGAAAAAAAATAATAATAATAATAAGAAACAGAGTAAAAACAATATGTTCCCAAACTCCGTTTGGGGAACATAATAATAGAATCATTCATTACTACGAGTGTGGGATAGTGAAATTCCACCGAGGGGACAAGATTCACAGTCTAGGACGAGGCTTTGCCGAGTCCTAGACCGTGAATCTTGGCCCCAAGGTGGAATTTCAATATTCCCACACGAATATGTAATGAATGATTATTTTTCTCGCATTATTTTATCCAAAATAACGGCCTGTCAATGACGTCGCCATGATGGGGCTTAAAAAATATTTTTAATTTTCCATCTAATTAAAAATCTGAATACACCGTCGGAGAGAACGTACCTGAAAATGGTTTACACGTAGTGTAAACTCATAAAATAATTTTCAGTCCATGTAAATTAATCAGAAAGATAAAAACTGGGAATAAAAAACTTATCTATCCAACAGCGTAAAAGAAGAATCATTCCGCGATCTTAAAATAGTGCCATTAAAAAAGTGAAAATACGAAAATATTTTGAATGAAAATAAGTTTATATTAATAAGTTAAATGACAACAGTTTAATTATGTGTTATATTTTTTTTTTACATTGTTACAATTTTTTTATATAATGACGGAATGTTTACGTTCTCGTTCGTGGCGTAGTAATACACAGTGTAAGACAGAAAAATCTCACACTGCTGTCTCACACCGGACAAGTCAATCTTACACTGGTGATTATGCGAGAAACAAGTCTCAAACCTGTGCAATTGAAATGAATATTTGACTTTAGAATGAAATACGTATTTAGACCACATCGACGTGTCGAAGCCTAAAAACTGTATTTGCATAAAGTAGCTGATGAATGTAGGTTTTAATAGCTAGACAGGGCTGTTCCACGAACCTTCCTACACAATATTTGAACTCCGTGATTTTAGTTATAATCATATGTTACTCGGTATGAGTTAAGTCTCGCTATGGAGACAAATGGATGAGTTAAGTCCCGCTTTGGAGACAAATGGATGAGTTAAGTACCGCTATGGAGACGAATGGATGAGTTAAGTCCCGTTATGGAGACAAATGGATGAGTTAAGTCCCGTTATGGAGACAAATGGAGATATTGTCCAGAAAGATAAATCTCTTGTCATTGTATTTTTATAAAGTAATAATAAAAAAAGGCTAGTTTTAATGCAGCAAAAGCTAAAATCGTCTGCTTTCCGTACGCATGTAAACAAACAATTTACCCATTCGCGTTAAATAGAACAGCGTAATCGAGGCATGGTGACCTAATTCATTTCTCTACAGGGAAAGCGATTAGCAACTCTTAGTAGAATAGAAATAAAGTTCTTGTCTTAAATGATGCAGAAAAACCTCCTTGGTCTCAAAATGTTGTTTGAAATATAAAAGCCTCGGCTTTTATCTTTCAACCAACATTTCTCGACTTTGTCGGTTATCCTGCAACATTCACGAATTCGAAAACGCGGACTTTATTTCTTAAATGTTATACAGATCGAAAAGATTGCATTGTATTTATTTTTAAGGCCTTGAGTTTCGTTATCAGCAGGGGAATGGACCTTGCAATATTTTTATTTTGGATACTTCTAAAAGTATTGGTGAACAGGGCTTCATTCAAATAAAGGATATATTTTCTACAATCATTGATGGTAAGATAACATAAGAAAAACGTTTTAATGATTAATATTTACATGTATTTTAATTTTGATGAATATACTTTCAAATTAATAAACTTTTGGTAAGACAGATATACTTTCTATCCATTTTAATAAAAAATAAATCAACGCGTTTAATTAATACTTAGTGCTAAATTCACCGTTAACTGTAATAGTGTAAGGGAGGTTACTGGATACATGTATTTATTTTTTTTAATCAGAAGCATTAAGCCGTTTTACTGATGCACCTTTTTTGTGTTGATCTACATGTAGGCGAATAAGATTATATACCGTACCTTGGAGTAAATTCAAACTTTTTGAATAGTTTTTAAATATTAGAAGTATGTAACATTTCTCATTATCAGAGTTTGCTAATCACTCACAGGAAGATGAGAACATCGCTGTTATTGTTTGTGGAAAAATCACGAGATTTCATTTTACCATTCAAATTGTTATTCTGAAATTAAAGGCTGTCTAGGTAAACGTAATTTTATTGATTGTATTGCAAAATAATTTCTTATCTATTTAAAAAGATAAGATTTGTTGCAACATTTATATAGAAATATAATTTTCAAAATTCAAAAGCATGTTTTTCTTTCAAAATTCATTGCAATCATCTTGAAGAAACGTTGGAATACGGAGGACTCTCTCCACTGACAGCGGCGTTTTTATTAAGCATTGGAGCCCTTGAATCTGGTGCAGTTAAGACCATTCACTTAATGTGTCCATAATTATTTAATAAGAATTCATCCATTTTATTACATTTGTCATGTTTTTGTTAGTACGATATTTATATTTGCAAAGGCTACTCGAAAGGAATATGTGAATTCAAAGTTCAACCACGAATTATTCTGATATCTGATGGAAGACCAACCGATTTCCATATATTTTCTGATGAAGAGGATTCGCCTTTTTATGAAACCTTACAGGTAGGAGGTAATGATTAATTTGGTTTAAAATTTCAATTGGAAACATTTTAATAAAAATTGCTTGTAGGATATGACATATCTGATCGACAAACCCTCTTGCCATAAGCTTGCTTGTCCAAATATGAATACTGGGTACTCCGTTTTAACTTCAATTTAGATGAAAAAATTGGAGATAATTAACAGTATTCAAGCTCAAAGCTCATTAAACATAACAAATTAGGAGTAGAGCAAACACGGACCTCTAAATCATCAGAGGTGGGATCAGGTGCCATGTAGGAGTGAGCATCTTCTGCCGACTGGTTACAGCCGCCATGGATTGATAAGATAAAAATTGGAAAGAAGTAGTGCAAAGAGACAAACCATAAACAACCTCTCCCTGTATTTAATTTTGATATCTTATAAAGTCTGATTACATCCATATTAGGCAAAAGATCATCTCCTGCAAGTGGTGAAACAGCTAAGGAGGAACCATCCGATTTTCTGCATACCTGTAGGAAAAAATCCAGATGTGGTAATGTAAAATTGACCATTGCATTGACTAATATAACCTTTAAAACAATTTTAGATTCTAAATATAGAGAAATTAATAGTTGTTGTACTTTTCTTCCAGGCATTTCTTAAATATTTAAGTTTAAAGGGAGGAAGGATCGTTTATTCACGTGAAGTTAAACAGATTGCAAGATACACTCAATCTGGTATATACATGTACATGTATTATTCAAATAAAAAAAAATGAAAGTGTATTCGAAAAATATAGGTTTCATAAAAATGGCGTTTAGAATTGAATAAAATTCATATAATCAGCATCTTTTTACTGGTGAACAACTGAAAATTGAATACATACAACTGAAAGCAGTGTGCTGATCTCATTTTCACAGAGAGCCGCGGCGTTGTTATCGGCCACACAAAACTTAGAAGGAATTAGTAGACAAACTCTCAACTCATTATTACAGTCTAGTTTTCCCGGGACGATATTTTCAGATGAGGACAAGGTAATTTGTGTATTTATAGATATATATATATTGTATATCATTTGTTAACTTAACACAGTTTTCTGTATTTTTGTTTGAAGAAAAGATATTTCTATCTGAAAAGGCATCTTTAGACTTATGACAGTTTTTACACATTTCTTTGATTACATCATTACTCATACCAGGATGATATATTGGATATCTATACCAAAAGATCATTTTATACCATGGATCCTTCTGATTCAAACGACGAAGATGAAGAAGCGGACATAGAACTTGCTGAGAGAGACCCTTGTCTGCCAAACATAGGGACAAGAGTTAAACGAGGACCGGACTGGCACTGGTCAGATCAGGACAATCATGGTCCTGGTACAGTCATTGGACATTCAAAGAATGGTGTGTATAATTATAATTGTCATATTTAAGGAATTATTTTATATTTTGTTGGGTATACTTACATTTTTAAAAATGTAAATATAAATTTTAAAATGCTGTCTAATAGACACGAGGCCTCACATGCTAATTTCAATAGTCTCCGCCCACTGACGTTAGAAACACAGACAACTGCATGAGATCGACATGCATTTCAGGCGATATAACTTCAATTGTTATACCCTTATAAATAACTTTCTATATATTTGTTACTAATAAAAAGTCAAACAAAAGAAATGTTTATTATATAGATCGGTCTAAAAATTCCAATGTTGACTGGCCTGCCGGTCCAGCATAAGAATTGTTAGACCGCAACGTCACTGCTACGTCACTATTAATTAATTATCGTTCAATATCGGCGACACGGAATTAGCTAAAGTAAAGAGCTGCAAGAGTTTTTGCTACCAGAAAGGTAAGGAAGAATGGAAGAGTATGTTTTGTGATAAATAATTTTTGTAATATAATAAAACTATAATTATTTTTTTTTTCTTTCTCGGCTTTTGCTTTATATTGACTGATTAAGCCATAATTTTCCATATAAAGTAATTGATAATATAGTGTGAATCTTAAGCGTGCACTGAAGGGTATAACAAAACAGTTATAGACTGGGATTCGGGCAACGTGATTTGTTGGACCTGAAGGTGAAAATGTTGCCCGAGGTCACAGGCCAAGGGCAACATTTTCACCTTCACGTCCAACAAATCATATGTTGCCCTCATACCCAGTCAATAACGTATAATACGAGGGGTGATCAAAAAGTTCGCAAACTAATTCTCTATCTACCTAACTACAGTTCTGACAAGAATGAAATTTGTCACAAATATAGCCCTAAACATGTGCTTTATGCAGTATGAGTCATATTGAAATGTGCGTCATAATTATGACGTCATTATGTAAAAATGACGTCAATATAGAGGCGACTGTGACGAAAATGGATGAGTCAATCGTACTTGAACAAAGAACTATAATAAAATTGTATGTAAAACTAGGTAAATCCTTCACGGAAATATACGATGATTTACATAAAGTTTATGGGGAATGTGGGCTTTCAAAAGGTACAATAAGTAAGTGGATGAAACGTTTTATTGAGGGAAGGGAGACGGTGAAAGATGATGATAGATCTGGGTGCCCGCTGAACCTAAGTACCGAGATAAACGTGTCTGAGGTTGAACAATATGTAATGAAAGATCGAAGAGTTACGATTAGGGAAATATCTGATGATCTTAGCATGTCTTATGGAACAGTTCAAGAGATTTTAACCAGTAAGCTTAACATGCAGCGAGTTTGTGCGAGATGAGTCCCTCGCCTCCTTCTGCCAGAGCAAATGAGGGTGAGAGTGAATGCGTGCCAGTCCTACGTTAGTAGATATGAAAAAGAATAAAATTAGTTCATGAATAGAATCATCACATGTGATGAAACTTGGATACATTTCTATGAGCCAGAAAGTAAACAACAAAGTTCAATTTGGAAGCATCCTTCCTCGCCATCACCAATAAAAGCACGCGTAACCAAGTCAGCAGGGAAGGTTATGCTCATAGTTTTCTGTGACATCAACGGTATAATTCTAAATCACATGATACCACCAAAAACTTCAGTTACTGGGGACTACTATGCACGGGTTATCAAATCAGATTTGAAGAGAGCAGTAAAGAGAAAGCGCCCAGATTTGATAAGATCTTGATTCATTCTGCACCATGATAACGCACCTAGCCATAAAAGTCGGGTTGTGATGGACACCATGGAAACACTGGGTATAGAAAACCTAATTCATCCCCCCTACAGCCCAGATTTGGCAATTTGACTTCTGGCAATTTCCAGTTTTGAAAGATAACCTACGGGGAGAAAAATATGAGTCCCGGGAAGATCTTGGTACTGCTGTGAACAAGGCGCTAAGGGTCATGTCACGTGATGGCTTGGATCACGTGTTTCGCGCATGGGCAGACCGATGGGAAAAGTGCATAAAAGCTAGAGGGGCCTACTTTGAAAAAGAATAAACTCAAAATCTCACTTTGAAAAATATTTTTAAAAATATTCAATTAGTTTGCAAACTTTTTGATCACCCCTCGCAGTTATCACAGAGAAAACAACAAGAAATATAAACATTTCAACACCAATTCATAAATCCTGGAAAGAAAACAAATTACAATGGGACATTTGACAAAAACTTTTTTCTTATGACCCTATTTTCATATATAACATTGAAAAGAAATGCTACTTTTTGTGTTCCTCTGACCCTGACCTTTCTAAATTAATGATATTAATAGTACCGAACTAAATCATCAAGCATTATGTTTTCTCTTCTTGTTGATACATAGTGTCTTCTGCTCGTCGTTCACTTGTATTTAACAACAAATTTAAAGACAGGGGCAAATACTCAGTAGACTTCATGCACATAAAAACATATAATGTTGCTTTACCCAACTTTAGACAAACATGTAACCGTTAACAGTATTTCTGAAGTACAGAAACTGTTAATTAAACATTGAATTCATATTTTTGGCTGTCTTCGGTCCTATAACACACCTGGCCGTGCCGACAAATTGAATACTGCGCGTAAGCGCGGTATGATAAATTTGTCGGCACGGGCAGGTGTGTTATAGGACCGAAAACAGCCAAAAATATGAATTCAATGCTTATATTTACATTCTCTAATTTTCCTTCTTCATAATTGCTAATTTTGTTAATCTTTAATGTGAATTTAACATCCTTTAAAACTGACGCGGTTAATAGACTTAAGAGTCGTTTGTGATGTCAGATGATGTTGCCAAGGTTAATAACGCAAACAAAACATTGCGAGGAAAAACGTGACAAAATAATTTTAAACACACGTTTGTATTATTTTTATGTTAAGTTAACAGGATTATAGTTTTAAATTAAATTGAGTCAAATATTGTACATTTTGGTGTTCCCAGATTATAGAAAATGCATACAGTTCCTACTGTGTATTCTAAAGCGCGATGACAAGGTTTCGCGTGTGTTATAGAAATTTGAATATCGTGGGGTTTTGATGATTTTCATTAGGAAAAATACACGGAATGTAAATATTCAACAAAAGATTTTTTTATCATGATGCTATTCTTATCGTTGTTAGCTGGATGGTTAAAAGTTGAATGGGACTCTGGAGGTAAAAATGAGTACAGATATGGCGCAGCCTTGATGGATAGGGTTAAATTTGAGGTCACTACTTGTTGTGAACCAAGAATTCTTTATAACACAATAATAGCAGTTGGATGTATAGTCACAAGAGGTAAAATTTCAAACACATAAATGTATAGAGTCTGACGTTCTTTCACAAATTTTTATTATATAATCTTTTTATGGACTAAGACAAACTATTGATATTTCAGGTCCTGATTGGGAACTTGGAGATCAAGATGGTGGAGAGGGAAGTCTTGGTTCTGTGTATAGGATCAAGCGGAATGGGATAGTTTTTGTGTGTTTTTGATTAATTCTTGCTTGATTAATTAAATTTGGCTTAAATATCTCTAAATCCAAACTATGCCCCCCTTAGTTTTTCAATACTAATGGCTTTGATTAATTTCAATCTAAAGTTGGTATGACTTCATGGCAAATTCGTCATGTTATCATCTTCAACTTAAGGTGGCTCATTACATCCACAGTTTATTTTAGATTTCATTACAGCACCACTTATAATGTAGATGTCAAATATCCAGATGGAGGTATTGATATCATAAATATTTTTAGAGAATTTTTTAGCTTCTGTCTAATTTTAGTGAAATGTTTTATTTCAAGTTTATTATTACCAGAATTGCAGAACTTTCAGTGTCAAATGATGGGCATCTTCTTTAGACAAGTACACACAGTGAAAATACCTCATAACACCTATGATTAATTTTATTAGAAAAAATATTTTTATCCTAAAAAACAATTTATGTCATTATCTTTTTAATCTGTGCATAAAACATTAAGAAAATGAGTTCTGAAAAGACAAGGAATGTATTTCAATGAAAGACATGTGACAAATTGAATGAAGAATGTTTAAACGAAATGAAAATTCCAATTCAAAAAATATTTGGTATAAAAAGTCCACTTTCAAGAGTTATCTTTCCTAATTACCCAAGACTCAAAACACTAAGGAACGTTTGAACATATTAAATCTAAAATTCAGAACGAAGCTTTAATTTGCCAGAGTATATATTTAAATCAATTAAGCAAATATATAAATTAACACCAAAACAGTAAATAGTGCAAGTAAAAAACTTTTTAGGTCACCTGAGTAAACTCAGGTGACCTTCTGCTATCTGTTTTCGTCCGTCGTCGTGCGTCGTCCGTAGTGCGTTCACATTTGAACATTTTCAGCTTTTTCTCTGCAACCACTGAACCAATTTCAACCAAATTTGGCACAAAGCATCTATGGGTAAAGGGGATCAGAAATTGTGAATTTCATGATCCCTGCCCCCTTGGGCCTGAGGGGTGGGGGCAAAACCACTAAAATTAATGCAATCTTTAAAAATCTTCTTCTTTACTCCTGGACATCAAGCAGTCAAACTGTTTGCATGATTGTAATCAGCAATGAGTTCTCTACCAAAATTGTGAAATTCATGGCCCTGGGGTCAGGGGTTCTAGTGCTATTAAAAAAATGAAGATATTGAAAGACTTTTAAAGAATTGATTTTTTAAAATATATTTTGACCAACATCACAAAATTTATATAACTGGCCCAAACTGGCAGATGATGAAATAAGCAATTAAATGTTCTACTTTCCTATTTGTAAGCATTATGTGTCCAGTGTTAAGGAGCCTATTAGAATATCATAAAAAAGAATGTACAAATGTTAATAATTGATTTATCAAAGATATTTTTTTATTTCCTTCTCCTGCGGGACTTTTTTATTCTCATGTTCATAACTAAACCTAATCATAAAAAAAATGCTGGCCTTATAATGAAGAAAGGAGCCTCTTTCAAAATAGATAATTTCAGGGCCACTGGGTCAGGGTTACCAGGGGGTACTTTGACTAAAAATAAATTAATGCTTTGAAATCTGCCCATTGATAAGCAATGGTGCCTCCAAAATGTTTGAATTTCATGGCTTTTCGGTTAAAACATGAACCAACTACAATCGCTGGAAAGTTGTTACATGATACTCAGGTGACCTATAAGGCCCTTGGGCCTCTTGTTTTAATTTCAACAAGGTTGTAGATTTTAACTCGAATTTCCTCCATACAAACAACTCATTTATTGATAGAGCTCACTGCGTGCATCGCTATGAAATTGCACAATTACTTGTTTGGCGAAGATTTGGCTGTTGTTTTCTTTTGTTTCTGCTTAAAAGTAATCCTTTTTTGTTTATGCATAATGAATTCGTTACTTTATTTTCACGGTTTATAACACCGCATGTTTCATCTAATTTTAAAGTGTTTTAAAGGTCAGGGTCATATTAAAAAAGGTACATGTACAATTCGCCCCCTGAGGAAAACGGTCGAAACAATGGATGTTTATTTTTTTTTTTGTGTAGTACGTCATCAAAAAGTGGTGTAATGGGCTTCCTTAAAATGGAAAAGAACAAGGTAGGGTTTCAATACAAATTTGAAATTTTGAAATTCCAGGCATTAAAAAATACAAATAGTTTTCCCAAAATGACCTCTAATATTTGTGACGTCATGAATTTATGCATTTTTCCATATTTTCTTTTAAAGTTGCAAATACATCAACTTTCAGTAGAATTTTCTTATAGAAAACTTGCAGAGCATGCATCGCCAAAAAAGATTTTGAGATTTCTGATTTTTTAAATCATTCTACACAATATGACACAAAACTGAAGTGGCGACGGTTGCGGGCAATGTTTTTTTTGGGATAATAACCCCGAAAATTTGTCATTGTGAGATTTTTTTGCATAAAACTTAGAAATGACGTCATATTTCTCGAATGGTTCTCCTTCATGTAATATTCTCTGATCATTAATTATAGTCACCTTTCCAACTCACGTTAATGCCATATGCATAACTTTTTAAGAACATAGAATTTTTAGAACTCATTTTTATAAAAATCAAACCGTACTTTCTTCATTATAAAAGACACGGCGTTGTCTTTTCTTCGGTTTATTTTCAGGTAAGGTGGTCAAACGGGTGCTTAATAAATCATAGATATGGTTTCGACGGAAAATTTGACATCTTTATATGGTAAATATTAACTACCAATGTACGTTACTATAGACAAATTGAGATTTAAGCTTCGTGCTTCAAGTGTTACAATTAGCAGCTTACCAGCGTGACAGAATCAGCTTGCTAAAAAGAGCATTAACTGGGTTGCTAAATTGTTATCAAAAAGATTGTTATCAATTCTACCACTATTATTGCCGAGATCAAAGAAATGCCACGGACATTATTCTCCAATAAATCACGAACTTCATCAAAAAATTATCAGATCTAAAAAAAAAAAAAATTAAAAAAAAAAAAACGTATTAAATCTGTACAGTTGAAATAAATATTTGACTCTAAAATGAAATATTTATTTAGACTCATCATTGTGTTGTCTTTCGCAGTCCAAACACTGTGTAAATTGCAAGAAGCTGATAAATGTAGGTTTTTATAGCTAAGCGGGGCTTTTCCACGGACATCGCTACACCATATTTTAACTCTGTGGTTTCAGCATGTTTAGTGATAACGCAATAAAATAGAAAACTGCGTGATTTTGTGTATTGTACAATCATAAAAAATAATAAATTTATGAAACAAACAAATTAAGACTATTTTTAATACAGCGAAATCTCTAATCGTCTGCCTTCCATACGCAGGTATAGAAATAAATTTTCTCTTTGGTGTTAACTGGAATTTGAACAGAGTAATCAAGACATGGAGACCTAATTTGTTTCTCTATAGAAGAAACGATAAGCCGTATTTTAAAGCTCTTAGTAGAATAAAAATAAAGTCCTTTGTTGTCGTGAATGATGCAGAATAACCTCCTCTGGTTTAGAAATGTTGTTTGAAATATAATAGCCTTGGCTTTTATCTTTAAAACAACATTTCGAGACTCAAATTGAATTTTACAAAGTGCGGTAAAATTGGAAAACCTGCTTAAATTTAATTATATTTATTTGTGTCATCACACCATCATAAACATAAATCAAATCCTTTAATAATTTCATCATTAATTCGTTGATCCCTACTCAGCAGAAGTGATTAGCTTCTTACAGACCAACTGTGATGTTATAAGAGCCTTAACCAGAACAGCATCTGAATCCCATCGTGGTGGGGCTTTAAAGGGTACAAAATACATGCATATTCATATAGACAGACCTAGGATTAATAAAACAAAATATGTGTGAATCGTTAACACAAGGTTTCTATGGTATTTTTTTATTCCTTACATTACATATATAAAAAGCTTTTAGAAATTTCATGCTTTACCGAAATGCTAAATTTGAGCTACATACTGTAAACCAACTTTTATTCGCGACGACTTTATTTCGCGATTTACCAAGGATAAACTAGTTCGCGACGATTAATTTTCGCGATCAAGCCTTTTTGCATCTGTTTTTAAATAGACAAATATACTATAAGGACCGGTTCGCGGCGAGAAATATTCGCGACGACGAGGCTCTCGCGAACTTCGCGAAAATTTCTCGCACGCGAATAAAAGTTGGTTTACAGTATGTCCCTTAAAAACAGACATTGGAACTAGTTTCCTGTTTAGTTTTGTTCCTTTCTTTATTATAAGCTACTGGTGAGACCGGTATTGGAGGAAAGGATAAAACTGAACAAAAGAAAGCAGGGCTGGGATCTCCGTGTCTGAAATTACCAAAAGGACAGTATTTCAAAAATGATAGAGTTTCTGAGGATTCCTCTTCAGACATTGAAGCTGATGGGTCACAGGAATCTGAGACATACACTGCGGAAAATCAATGGCTATGGCGAGATTATAATGGGAAGTGGAATCCATATCCTAGAAAAATAAATGATAGAATCAACAAGTGTTACGACAGAAATCCGAAGTCTACAGTGGTGGTTGTATTAAACAAACAGAAGTAAGAAAAACATAGTGAAAGAGTGTTGATATATTTTCCAATGCATTTATTATAAGTAAGATTTAAGAAATATATTTCATAAGAAATTTAAAAATTGGGGCCCCCATTTTTTTTTTTTTTTTTTTTTTTTTTTGAAAAGGCTCTCTGATAACTGTGATTCAGAACTGATCAATGATCAATATTCAGATTTTGTGATTTATGTTGCAAATACCCATATTTTGATAAACCTTATTGGGAAAAAGGACTGACATCACCCTTTATCCCTCACGTAGATATAAAACTATTTAAATCTGTAAGTTTTGCTACTTGAAAGGGATCTGGACAATTTACAACAAAATTAATTATAGAACTGTTGTATCCATCTTTTAAAAAGAACAAAATTCTTAAAAGAATTAAAATAATACTTTTTCTTAGTTACAGAGTTGTCATGGCAAAGAATACACAAATAAATCTAGAAACAAGAGAAACATACGAAGTGAAACTGGTGAATAATTAGTGATCTATATGGATCAAACTAGACCCATATTTTATTAATTATACAGTCATGTATATGTATGAGATGTAAATATTACGAAACTGCAATAAATAATCAATTTTGAATCAAATATTTTCTTCGATTTTTTTTTTTCAATTTATAAACGATATTATTACCAGGTTAATATTTTTTTTTAAATAATTAATAAGCCAAATATTTCTTTTGTCCTCGATTTTATTGCCAAGACACATCCTATTCGTCATATTTTTCTAACACTTTGTATCACCTCTTCGGATGTAGCGTTGTTAACACCCTCTCAACGACTGTACTAAAAAGAAAATCTTTTTTTAAAGCGTTTTTAAAGCATATATATATAAATATATGCGCATATATTAGATTATTTTTACTTGTGGATTCTGCATTAATTCACTAATGATTTAATTTATTAAAAATTCACAGTGACAAACTTTGCATTCTTAAACCTTGAGTAATAAAATTGGTTAAAATTGAAATAATAACCGGGTAAGTTAAGATTCATGCAATACATTTAGTGTTACTGACTTACTGAGTATGAAGAAATATTTTCCGTTTTTGGTACAGAATGTATATATACATTGTATATATTGTTACTATGCACATTACCTCAAGTGTCAAACAAGTTTGGCATGTTTTAACTCATTCATTTTTTGTATGTATACTAAAGGAAAAGTAGACGGAAATGTAAATACTAGTATATATAGGGCCTATTTACTCTTTTCTATTTCTTTCTCTATTATCGATAGCTATCATGCATTTTGTTTTGAGGCACAGAAATCTTATTTTATGTAAATCCGACTTAACTATAGAGAACTGTGAGAGAATAAATAGTTATATGACATCCTCGCAATGCGAGGTGTCCTGAGTCAACGCCTTACCGTTGGACCATTGGCATATTTACTTCGATATCATAGAGTTTGCTTCTCTCATTGAGAAGCACCATGAAAATAAATATTTCATAAAGGGTTAGGTTATGTATTTACTAAACAGAAAATTTGTATAAACGTTTAAACAGCACCAAAATGTTCCTGCTGGGAGCCAATCGCAACGAAGATTAGAAAAAAGAAGTTACCAAAGAACATATTAGAGTTTCCCGTAAATAAGGATAGCATAACTGTAAAAGATGAATAGAAAAAACAGTGATCGATCTCAAAAAAAATGATTGCATTAATCAAATTTAAAAATGTGAAGAGGGATTAAAATAGGGAAATTCCAGAGGTAGGATCAGGTGCCTAGGAGGAGTGAGCATCCCCTGATGACCAAAAGTCATTTATATTGATCCGATAGAGGGAACATTCTGTAGTAGTCTGGTCCTGATTTTTAAAAAGAAGGCTAGAAATAACTTCTAACGGCAAATAATTATTATTTGGTCCAGCATAGTTTTTTAACTTATTTGGAGTATGCTGAATCCGAAAAAATATGCTGGCCTTCATGAAAATGGCGTTAAAGAGGTCAAAATGGCGATTCAAAATGGTGGACATCCAATTTTTCTAATTTTCTCTTAATATCTTTGAAAAAAGAGAAATAATGTGTGAATATCTCACTGAGTGTAATACAAGTATAAAAATGATAATAGAATGCTAACATTATTAGTTTAACTCAGAAAATTTACTCGTTTCTACACTTAATTCGAATTTCCTCTGATTTTTTTGTCTATTGCTCTATATTCCGCTTTGTTCAGGATTTTACATTTGGAAATATCCATACACTGCAGATTTGTATTATTTCCTCTGCATCTCACTATTCTACAACTGATTGATGGCGCAGCTGTAAGTTAAAAGTCAAAATGGCGATTCAAAATGGCAGATATTCATCTTTTTTTCTTCAAATTATTTAATTCTTAATGTCGTTTACATAGGAGAAAGGATTTGTGAATATTTTACCGATTGTAGTACAACTATGTAAAATAACAATAGAACACTAATTTGATCACTTTAAATCGGAAAATTTAGTGGTTAAATTTGAAATGTGTTAATTAGCTCAAAATGGCAATTCAAATGACGTCTTATACACTCGAATTTCGTAAAATACCCACACTGCTTAATTCTGGTTCGTTTTGCAGAAAATAAATTATTACAGTTTTTTTTTTTCATGAAAATAATGTTCAAATATGCATTGAAAGTTGGAGGATATTTTTGTTAATGACTTATGATTTTTATAACATGGATTTTTGTTTAGTTAGTTCTATTATTGAGATAAATTTTTGACGACAATTCCGAAGACATTTTACCTTTTACCTGTCTCACCATCGTTCTTCATATAAAAAGTTAGTAATTTCATACAATAATTGCTGTTTTGAGGTCAATATGAAAATTAAGCCACCCCAGAGCAGTATCCCCCGAGCATTAAGCCGAGTGAACATTCAGTTGTTGGGAATTCTTGATCTATTTTAGTCCAGTGTAGAAAAAAATAAATGTTTACGTTCATGTGGAAGGTCTAGTGCAACATAAGTTAGTATGGTTTTTAAAATGATTGACCATGACCAATTATAGGGCTAGTAATTGTTACATCATATAAAACTGAATATAATTATTATAATATCCAAATATAAACATATATCTTAAGAATTTTCAGTATAATATACGTAAACCATAAATTTTCTTGATTCTGTGTCCCTAAATTTGCATTTTGTTATTCTCAGTCAAAAATTCAACAGCATTCTCAAATATTTCATACTGTGAACGGATAATTTTTTATTGAACAGCTAGTGTATATAAATTTTAAAATTTTAAAATTTACAAAATCTGAAAGAAGAAAATGTTTGTGTTCAATCCCCCCTCCATTCTTGATAAAACCTTACACTATCCTAACAAAGAAGTGTGGATCAAATTGCCTTGTAAAGTTCTTGAAGTGTTCAAGAAAATTTTGTTGTCAAGAGAAGTGTTGACTAGATCGAAATCAGGAATGGCTGAGGCCTATTGGTACGAAAGCTTGTAAGTGATAAGAATCACGAGGAATCTGCAGGCGCTCTTAAATTGCATAATTTTATAATTTTTCTCACCAAAATATGCACACAATGTGATTTCAGATGATCAAGTTTGATAATTTTCTTGCAAATATAATGACCTTTCTACCCTAAAAGACAACAAATCTATACGAGGTCACAAAATAAAGAGCTACATGTCTTGAATATCAGAGATTTTTTTATACCCCCGCTTGAAAAGCGAGAGGGTATAGAGTAATCGGTATGTCCGTCCGCCCGTCTGTTACGCTTTGGGGTACCCATCTCTTATCCGCAACTTCTCTCATACTACTTAATGAAATTTGATGAAACTTTCACAGAATCTTTAATACATATTGCCATTGTGAGCTCCTATTTTACTTTTTGATTCGAAACATATTTTGGGTTTCCCATAGCAAAACATGGACACTGTCATTATATTCATATGGGAGACCAGGGTGTCATTTAGTGAGCTAATTGTTCACAGTACATCTAGTTCATTTTGCATATGGTTTTGGGTAACAAAATAGACTTTTAACATTTGAACATAAATGTGTTGTTCCTTGAGTGTTGGTTGATTGATTGTTTATTGTTTAACGCCGTGTCGTCAATTTTTCAGCCATGTTTCGGCGGACTATCAGTTTAAATAATCGGTTTTTGAAGGATTTTGGTTTCTCTGGCGGCCCCCAGTGAGCTTACTCTTTTTCGAACTCCAGAGAAAGGATCTTCTACGTGCCAACGAGGTTTATATCCTTGACACGGGGCACCATTTTACTTGAGTGTTGAGTACCAAAATTCCGAAGACAGACTGAAACATATACCAAATGAAACTGGAATAGAAGATGTTGAAGATATATTTTTATATATAAGTTTTTATAAGTGCTAAAAAGCTAGAACAAAGTGCCAAGGGATGTAGAGGTAGAAGTGCGAGTTTATAATGACAGGATTCGGGAGTGATTTTAGGTTGACGGGGGCTCAAAGGCTTTGGAACACGTACGGTCAAATACGAAGGGGGAAATTTGGAAACTCTTAAGTCGAGTTTGTTTAACTATTTCCAGAAAAAAAATGTATCTTTTCATGTATTTTTTGTTCATATTTGATGGATTAATCAATATACTATATATATAAAAAACAAACTGTAATTTATTTTCTGCATGACAAACCAGAATTAAGCAGTTTCTACGAAATTTGAGTGTATCAGACGTCATTTTGAATCGCCATTTTAAGCTAATTAACACATTTCAAATTTAAACGACTAAATTTTCCAATTTAAAGTGGTCAAATTAGTGTTCTGTTGGCATTTTACATAGTTGTACTACGCTCAGTGAAATATTCACAAATCCTTTCTCTTTAAGAAATAATTTTTAAAAAAAGATGAATATCCGCCATTTTGACTTTTAACTTACAGCTGCGCCATCATTCAGTTGTAGAATAGTGAGATGCAGAGGAAAAAATACAAATCTGCAGTGTATACATATTTTCAAATGTAAAATCCTGAACAAAGCAGAATATAGAGCAACAGACCAAAAAATCAGAGAAAATTCGAATTAAGTGTAGAAACGAGTAAATTTTCTGAGTTAAACTAATAATGTTAGCATTCTATTATCATTTTTATACTTGTATTACATTCAGTGAGATATTCACACATTATTTCTCTTTTTTCAACGATATTAAGAGAAAATTAGAAAAATTGGATGTCCGCCATTTTGAATCGCCATTTTGACCTCTTTAACGCCATTTTCATGAAGGCCAGCATATTTTTTCGGATTCAGCATACTCTAAATAAGTTAAAAAACTATGCTGGACCAAATAATAATTATTTGCCGTTAGAAGTATTATTTACTATAAATCGGACCAGACTATAGTTCAATTAAATATTTTTAAAAAAAAAACAAGATCTTAATACAACTGACATGAAACAAGTCGGCTTAAATACAAAAAAATGAGTAATAATTGCTATTATTATTACTATTGTCATTATAAATCCCATATATAGAATTTACGAAATGACGACTTTAATGTTGTTCCTCAAAAATATATAATTTTTCCGAAGACTTTGAAGTCTAGGTACTTAAGTGTCTTTACAAAAAATTAGGGTACCTTACCAGGCATTTGGACAAGATACTACAGGCGATATTTCTTATATATCCCATATGGGTGTTAATCTAATGGCCTACATCACAATCATTGATGTACTTATACCTAAAAACATATAGAAGACAACATAGAATCACAAGAGAATGACAATTAGTCGTGATTCTTATATGATACCAAGAGATGTTGAAATCCCTGTATCATCATGTTATTATGAGTAGCATGCCTTGCTTTAAAATTTATCGTTTTCGGAGTAAACTCTTTATTAGCGTATAAGTTGGTAGACATACACAACATATTAAGCAAGTGGAATATTAAAACAGAAATAAGAAAAGTTTACGAAAAAAGCTGAAAGCATCTCGTTTGCCATTCAATTTAGTTGTAGGAAACGCATATTTGAACTAGAAGAATGTCGTGAACAAAGGACCTCTTCCTGAATTTTATTTTTGTTCCCTAGTTTAAAAATATTCACCTCATTTTCCAATCAAAATTTGCTTAAGCAGGGAACGTGAATCCCAGTAGAGGCGTATTGTACATAGAGTGTTAGGTTGTCTTCCATTAGGGTAAGATTAATAATATGAAAGCTAAATGAAATTTTTATCAATCAATCTTTATCAGGCAAATAAGAAATGGTAGATACTTTTTGGCATCGTATACTAATACATTTAAAAAATTACTCCAAAATAAGTGTTGACATATTTAAATAAAGCTATGTCTAGATCGGAGATGTAGATGGCTTCAGAATTCTAAAGAGCGCAAGTGCTCTGGCAGGAACGAAGAATTGTCGAGGCTCAAAACAGTGAGTATTAGTACAGATAAATTTGAATACAAATTTGTGTAATATTAAACACATTAAATAATCATTAAAACGTACTATGCACGCTAGCATTCTTCTGATTTTTTTATGCCTCGTTATCAAAGAGTCGGGGATATAGTTTTTGTCGTGTCCGTCCGATTGTCTATATGTCTGTCTGTTTGTTCGCAAAAACTTGAACCTTGCCCATAACTTTTTATTTAGTGGAGCTATGACTTTTATATTTCACATGTGTATTTCTAGTGACACGACCTTTCTTTGGGTACCGCCAAATTTGACCTTTTGACCTTGACCTTGGAGTTTGGCCCTCTTTTACACAAAAATTTCTAATTTTTACTTTGGCCATAACTTTTGAACGATAGATACTATGGCTTGAAAACTTCGCGTGTTATACACGAAATTCTAATTCTACTGTAATTATTACAATCGAAGAAAGCACGTATGTGAAAATGTTTGTTGTAAAAAAAAGAAACAAAAACAATTGATAACGACTTTATAATACTTTATAATAAAACTCTTACATCTTTCTGAACAAATTGAAATTTTTTATTTCAGATACCGAATAGTCATGGCAAAAAGTATACAGATAAACTTGACGACAAGAGAGGAATCAGAAGTAAAAATTGTAAAAGACTAGTAAATGAATTTGAAAAAAATATATTACTTTTCATCGTGATTTGTACGTGTTTGTCGTATGAAATAAAGTGTTATCATACATGTAGAATTTAAATGGATTGTATGTAAAGTTCTAGTTCTTATCAACTAGAAATTGCAAGTTGGTATTCTCTTCTGTATGTTCATACCAATCTATTGCTGAGTAAAAATATTTACCGTCAGTATACAGATATAAGTACCCAGTTCAATTGAAATGTCATCAAAGCAATAATTGTATGATTTTTGTCAAAGCATAAAAATTTGATCTAGATTTTATAATTTCAATTATTCAAGAAGTTCCATTAATCCGAAATTTTTATATGAAAAAAACCTAATAAAAACTTTTTGAAGATTAGGTGGAAAAAAAACATTTGAAGTATCAAAACATACTATATTTTTTCTACACTCTTTACAATCAATCCTAAAGATAAGGTATAAATCACAATACATTTTTTGACACCATGTACAGCTACTTCTTGTGTATTACAAGTATACGGAACTCGTTGATTTTCATATTTTCAGAATTGTTAAATGCAAAATTACTCGGCTATTTTTTTTTCTAATCTGTATAATTTTTATATGTACTCTGAAGCTGACAATAAAATGACACTGGATTGCCGCAATTTCACTCTCCTCTCGAGACCAGGTTTTACGACAAGAAATTGGAATTTTGACAGAAACTTTGTCGAAGTTTTGTTTTCTTTACAGCAGAATTTAATCGATAATTCTATTTGAAAATGAAAATAGAATAAAATTAAGTCAACAGCATAACATATTTCCAACTTTTTACCAACAAGCATTCATATAAGCTGGTGATTTCAATTTTCGACTTTGTTAATTCAAGTGACCAAGAGGTAATTATATTGGTTGGTCGTGTTTTGTTGAATGATACATGTATGCTTCGTTACATGTGTTATGTCATTGTTTTTATACGTCTTTAAATTATATAATTACTCCATACACCTGATTAAACTAAGGCGCCCATGTCTCGTTGATTGCTAAGATTATGCTTTTATAATTTCAATTATTCAAGAAGTTCTATTAATCCGAAATTTTTATATGAAAAAAACCTAATAAAAACTTTTTGAAGATTAGGTGGAAAAAAAACATTTGAAGTATCAAAACATACTATATTTTTTCTACACTCTTTACAATCAATCCTAAAGATAAGGTATAAATCACAATACATTTTTTGACACCATGTACAGCTACTTCTTGTGTATTACAAGTATACGGAACTCGTTGATTTTCATATTTTCAGAATTGTTAAATGCAAAATTACTCGGCTATTTTTTTTTCTAATCTGTATAATTTTTATATGTACTCTGAAGCTGACAATAAAATGACACTGGATTGCCGCAATTTCACTCTCCTCTCGAGACCAGGTTTTACGACAAGAAATTGGAATTTTGACAGAAACTTTGTCGAAGTTTTGTTTTCTTTACAGCAGAATTTAATCGATAATTCTATTTGAAAATGAAAATAGAATAAAATTAAGTCAACAGCATAACATATTTCCAACTTTTTACCAACAAGCATTCATATAAGCTGGTGATTTCAATTTTCGACTTTGTTAATTCAAGTGACCAAGAGGTAATTATATTGGTTGGTCGTGTTTTGTTGAATGATACATGTATGCTTCGTTACATGTGTTATGTCATTGTTTTTATACGTTTTTAAATTATATAATTACTCCATACACCTGATTAAACTAAGGCGCCCATATCTCGTTGATTGCTAAGATTATGCTTACGGTACTCCTTCATAGCAGCTGATCTTATCCTGGTTTATCAGGGTCACATATATTTCTCCTGTTCAATAATTGTTTTGCATACATTTATCATCATTAAATGTTTTTAATTTCTAATTAAACATAATATCATTTTTAGGTTTTTTTTCTAGATGTGACAACGATGAAAATTTAAATCTTAAATGAACGAATTAACGAACATTAAAGGACTGAAAAGAAGTGTTAAAAAAAATAAAATATCTGGATTTCATTTATAAAAAAAGAATTGCTAAACTATTTATGCTTTTATTTTCTAAAAAAAAAAAAGATTCATTTTATTTTAAAAAAAAAAAAACCAACAGGATATTTGATCTCACCTTCGAGAAATCCTCGAATAATAAAAACAGATTGAGCGGGGTAAAGTGTGCACACTTCAAGGAATTTTACATAGAAAATCGGTGCTATATATGTTACTGTTTGCATGTACATTTTATTCTGTATATACTGTATTGGTAAAGCATTTTCTGGACATCAAGAAATAGGGACTTACAGACGGACGGACGGATTGGTCATCGTAGGGCTCAACTAGGATAAGTAGTATCAGTAAATACATGTAACAGCCATGAAGATTGATAATAGATAGATCATTTAATTATTGCATAAAAACACGTGTATTTTAATCACAGGCCTTTGGATCGCTAAAAAAAAATTTGTGTGTAAAAAAAAATAAAGGTACCGAACTCTTTCACTGGGTACCCAATTTCGCTTATAAAATATTTTTTATTCTTATGCTCTAAAATTCTACTTTCTATTGAAATCTGTTCATAGACGAACATTTTCAATTCTACCAAAGCTCATTCCGAAATTCCATATATTTCTTGAGATATTCTGAAATCAATTTCAAAAATGACCTACTTTCTTTTACTCGACATTAGCTTGGGCCCCTGGTCATTCACATGTAAACAGACGGTGTTTGAAGTGCAGCGAAGAGTTGCATAGTATTTGCAAAATCTTTCAACAATTTAAAGTTGATTTCTTACTCCAGATTGTAACGTTAAGTCCGTACTAATTCCTTTCACGATGAATTAATTTGAAAACGTCATATCAACAACTACACCGCCATGTTGATTATGAATGTAAAAGAAGCTATGGTAGAACGAATTTTTCCCGAAATACATTATATACCTTTCGATTTTCAAAACATTTAGACCGCTAAAATGTTGTTTGTGACCTAGTAAGATCATATGATCAAATTAAAGAAAAAAACCTTGTAAATCTCGAATACAAGTGAGCAAATATTCATTGAATTTAGAATAAATTTCCGGGGAAATTTGTCCCGTCGTTCCCGCTTTACAATTAGTGAGGGCCCGGCCAAGCTGATGTCGAATAAAAAAAATTAAGGTCAATTTGGGAATTGATTTCAGAATATCTCGAGAAGTATAAGGAATTACGGAATGAACTTTGGTAGTAAAAAAGATTACTTATATTTAAATAGATATGGATAGAAAGTAAAATTGTAAAGCATTTGATTTAAAAGAATTTTATTAGCGAAAGTAGGTACCATTGAAAAAGGTTCCATACCTTTATTTTTTTTTTCAACATCTCAACTTTTTTTCTAAGCGATCTGAAGGCCTGTGATTTTAATTATACGTGTATTAAAATATTTTCATAGAAAGCAATTTAGATTTTTCAGCCCGTAGCTTTCTATGTTGTACAAAACCATTTTTTTTTATTTTTGTATACTTAGTATACATGTACATGTGTATGCATAAAAAAATTTTGAATTGATGTTTGTCTTATTATTTTTAATTACCATTACTTGTGAAGATCTCAACTTTCAATTTTATCAATACCGTAAGTTATTTCATTTCATATCGAAATGTTAATTTTCATACATGACATTGCTGTTTCTTTTTGCTATATTTTCATTTCCAATATGAAATGCTTTTGATTTCCGGATTTTTTTTTATAATTCATACAAATGTTTTCAAATATTATATTTTTAGTCGGTTTAAAATTACAAATTCGAACATGAACGGGAAAGCTAAACGAGGAAGCGCAATTTGCAACGTAGGAATACAAAACAATAATCGGGGTAAGATATGTTTACGTTGTTAATTTTGAAACCAGTGGCAATTTTTGATTTTTTTAATAAGACATGTCATATTATGTAATTTTCACCTTTACTTTTTCAATCCAAATTATGTAAAGGAGAAGGTTGAAACTGCTCATTCTGTGAGAGGAAGAACTAATTGAGGGTCGTAGGCACGAGATGAGTTCTTTCCTTCACAGAATTGACAGTTTAAAGACCTTTCTCCCACTTGAAACATGACTTCCTTTGTACTGAGATATAAATTAAAAAACGTAAATTAAAAAATCCCTGGTGTCAGATTTTAAGAATTGATTTTGTCATGTTTATTGGTTATGGAATAGACAGTTACAGGTGGATTGGAAGGGCGGTATTTATTCATGTCTGCATGCTTCAAAAACAGTTTTTAATTTGAACCATATCAGTGATGATTGTGCCTTGAAACAAAGAATATTAGGAGTAAAAGGCGACATAAGCCAAATTTTTACCCAAGAATGACATTTTGTAGCAAAAAATATTTTGTTTGAATTGAATTCAACTTTTAAGGATATATTTACTTCAGCGCAGCAGTGTAATGTTGAAATGCGTATTGTGTACTGATTAGTCTTAAACTGAACTTTGACCCGAAATATATTTCAAATCAAATATGAATATGTTTAGATTTTCTACGGAATTATTTACTTGAGCAGTGTAGTAATCATGGTACCAACTGTATTCTGTAATCTTGGGTGGTGGATTTAATATTAGCAAGACTTCGATTTTAAATTTATTTCTCCTAATAGGGGATGATGCTTATGAAATTTAAGCCAAATTTGAAATTATATGTCATTTAAATTTAAATTTCTGAATTTGAGTAAAATTGAGTATTGAAATAATGTTTGCCTTGAATTATAGTGAAATTGAGTATTGACATTCTGTACATCATTCATGAATTAAAAAGTGTAAAAACGAATCGATACTACATAGATATGTGTACTGGAATACCTAGATATCAACATTCTTTTTGGGGGCGGTGTCTTTTTTACAGTATCCATTTTTCACATTCTAATTTTTTTGACCGATACATGTGTCCGTTTATTTTATATGTGTAGTATCAAATTGTTTTTTTTTAATTTGCAAAAAAATTTGCGATTGAAAGTTATTTATTTATGAATTAAGTCGCCAATTACAGCAAATATTAGCCATTCGAACAGATCTTGAGTTACGGTCAAAATTTCATAATAACGGAGAACCCTGTTGAGATACTTGATTACGATGATGAATCACACCAGAAAACAATCGTCATGCGGAAATAAACGAAGTAAATAATGGGAAAAAATCTTCTCCAACTTCAAATCGCTTCGATTTGTATTGTAACGAAATGGGTCTGAATAATCAAGACAATCAAGACTAGAAAAGCTTCGAATTGGATGAAAATCGAACAAAAGACGATACCGAATTAAACTTTATCATTTTCTTAAATAAGTGTTGGTTGCATAAAATATAAATTCGAATCAGAAATGTGTATAACCTACAGGGACGTAGCAACCGGGGGGGGGGGGCCCCCAACATATCCTTTACTATAGTAAATGTGCATTGATAGGATGGTTGGCCCCCCCACTTATAACCATAGTATAGTGATATCAAGGATTGTAAGGAATAAAAATGGAATTGATAGTAAGTTGGCTTTTGAACAAGTTTGCCACTACCCCCCCCCCCCACCACCACCACCACGAAATAGGATTTTGGAGTTTGGGCAACGTTTAATTTTCGTTTTTTTTTCTGTGTTTGGTATTTTTTTTAAAGTAAAATTTAATGTTCTTAAAAAAGGGATCTGTCGTTTTGTCTATAGAAATGATTATCAACTTTGTATATTACATATGAAAAACTGAAATACATATAAAGGTTTAAACGTACTTGATGGAATCTGAAATTTTCAAAAGGAAAGATGTATAATCTTTTTAATGTATTGTTAACTTTTTATTTACATAAGCTTAACTTCTTCCATCTCAATCGTATACACCCGAACGTAAAATTAAATGTGTAGAGCAGCCCTGTCCTCCAGGCTGCAAAAAACACTATCTTCTCCCTACTAGAATGTTCCAAATCCATCTCTCAGATTCTGTAATACCTTGTGGACATTAATGCATGCTCCTATTTCCACTTTGGGTAGTAGATGGCTTTTGGATTCCGAAAGGCAGAGGAATTTTGGGAAGAACAAGCTGATTTTGAGGCTTTGAAGAGTATGTATTATTTTTTAGATAAATCCCTTCTATGAATAAATGCTTTTTATATACTGTAAAATCACATATTTTCGAGAGATCAAATGTTCTTTGTTGGTGGAAAATATATTGGTTAATGGGAATTTGATTTCGTGATTTAAAAATAATTCAGAATTAATATATGTGAAAATTGCATTTCATGGTGGATATAAATTCGTGGGTCTCATCATACTTTAAAAACCACGAAAACTAACACCCCCCCCCCCCCAAAATTAGTGATTTCACCGTATGTAGAAAAACAAACATAAATACCATGAATGGATTACATATAATCTTCTAACTGCAGAATTGGATTGGTATATTGCGATACGGTGTGTTTTCTAATATACACATTAAAACAAAACAACTTCATATTCATGTAGATTGGTAATTTCAAATTATCTTTCGTAAATAAGAGATGTGTTTTTTACCATCTCAAGATCATGAAGTTCGCCATCAACATGGAAGAGGGCCATGCAGTATATTTATATTAGATACATCTTCAAGTCTTGGGGAGGAAGGCTTTCAGCAAATGAAAGAAACATTTAGCACTATCATTGATGGTATGAATATTTTAACTCCATATCTACTAATATGTTATTATGCCTTATCGTGTTCTAAATTATGGTCTGCTAATTAAAACATCGAAGAAATGAGGTTAAGAGCAAAATTAGGGACTACTTTTCTTCTTTGAGACAAAGAAAGCCTATTTAAAGAAAACAAACACTGGTCAAAACTCCAAGTTTGGTATAGTACTATTGGATTTGGATAATTTAAAATTGCAATATGCATCTATATGCTCCTCTTCTGCCTGTTTATATTTTTTTACAATGTATACTCGATTTTGTTGTGTATAGACATTTAAAGAAAGGAAATGCTGAATGGTAATTAGGTGTAATAATAATTCTAAAGATTCAAATAACCTGTTTATTGTATACAACGATTTCTGCATAGTCATAAATTTAAAACAAGAGGTCCATGGGCCGCATCACTCACCTGAGCACTGTACCTCGGAAAAAAAGCACAAATCAGTTAATTATTAAAAAGTTTAAACCCAAAAGTGATCCCAATTAATCCTTAAAGGGGATAGGGTATGATATAAACAAACTTGAATTTAATCAAACTAATTAGAAGGATGCTGGGATATTTCTTTGAGAAACTGTGGCTTTATTGCCCTTTACATTTCAACTTACATTGTGGCCCCGCCCTTCCCCCGGGGGTCATGACTTGAACAAACACTACCTGAGAATGCTTCCATATAAATATGACTAATCATGGCTTTGCCATTCTTGAAAAGAAATTTTTTAAAGAATTTTTCCATATATTTCTTTGAAAAACTTTGATTGGCCATTGTGGCCCCGCCCTTACCCCAGGGGTCATGATTTGAACAAATTTGAATCTACACTACCTGAGGATGCTTCCATATAAATATGATCATTCATGCCTTTGCTATTCTTGAGAAGATTTTTAAATAAATTCCCTATATAATTCTATGTAAAACTTTGATCGGCTATTGTGGTCACCTGGGGGTTATAGCTTGAACAAAGTTGAATCTAGACTACCTGAGGATGCTTCCTTATAACTTTCATTTTTCCTGGCCCAGTGGTTCTTGAGAAGAAGATTTTTAATGAGTTTTCCTATATATTTCTATGTAAAACTTTGATCGACCATTGTGGCCCCGCCCTACCTCCAGGGGTCATTATTTGAGAAAAAATGAATCTACACTATACCTGAGGATGCTTCCATAGAAATATGATCTTCATGCCTTTGCTATTCTTGAGTAAAAGATTTTTAAAGAATAACTTTATATGTTTCTATGTATAATTTTTGTCCGGCCAGTGTAGCCAGGCCCTTACCGGGGGGGGGGAGGGAGGATGCTTCCCTATAAGTTTCATTTTTCCTGACAAAGTGGTTCTTGAGAAGAAGATTTTTAAAATGTACGACCAAATTTTCACTAATTCTTAATTATCTCCCCTTGAATAAAGGCGTGTCCCTTCGTTTGAACAAACTTGAATTCCTTGTATCGAAGAATACTTTGTGCAAAGTTTGGTTGAAACTGGCCCAGCGGTTCTTTAGATGAAGATGAAAATGTAAGAAGTTAACGACAACAACGACGACGACAATGACGAAGACAACAGCGACGACATACAACGGAAAAATTTTGATCAGAAAAGCTCATTTGAGCCGAAGGCTTTCGTATATATGATTTGCCTGTGAGTTCTACTTAAATCCTTTGGATTGGAAATGTTTAATATTGATAATATATTTTGCTTGAGAAAAAATGGAAAATTAAAAATAATGTTCCAATATTGATTGCTAAACGCAATATATCTAAAATATTTTTTTTAGAATGCGCAAACCACCCAGACATCGATGAAAATGTAGCTGTTATATTATGTGGAAAACACACAAGATTTCAACGCTATTATTCAAATCAATACAAGGATATAAAGCATTGCCTAAGTAACATAATTATAATTATTGTCCAACAAGATTTTATAATTATTATAATTGTTCTTAAAAACGCTTTATTCGCTCTTTATACTCTCAATTATAGTTTTAAAATATTCTAGATTGATAATTTGTTCTTTAAATATATATATTGACAACACTTACTGCAATACAATTGAATATCTAGCTATAGGTAATACTCAGATATAATACTTTGAATAATATTTATATTCTTTGTTTAGATGACGTTGAATTTGGAGGAGGAACACCTCTACCAGCAGCGTTCATCTTAGCTACAGCGAGCTTATCCCGTGAGGTAGGTAAGTTGATATTTTTATTACTTTATTATTCAGAAAAAGTACCATTACATTTATATATTCCAAAAAATATGGTTTTCAATACTTTTTAGCAAATAAAGTTGTCTCTTCGCAAGCCACGTCTTCTATCAACTTAGATTTTAATCAAAAACTCTTATAAACAAAACGTTATCTTAATGCGCAAGTGCTTATTAATTATGGTAATTAATGTCAAAAGATGTTCTTTCTTTCTTAAATAAACAAAATCTGCTGGTTCGCGTAGCGTAATGTGTCAATTTGCAGTATTATTTCTCACACGTAAAGAACGACTATAAACGACGCAACACATTGCATATATTCCTGTTAATTTTTATATTGTAAGCTGTTGTATCATTCTCTAATAGGACATACCAAAAGAATAGGTGACTTTCATGTTCATCCAAGAATAATTGGAGGATGCTTCCCTATAAGTTTCATTTTTCCTGACAAAGTGGTTCTTGAGAAGAAGATTTTTAAAATGTACGACCAAATTTTCACTAATTCTTAATTATCTCCCCTTGAATAAAGGCGTGTCCCTTCGTTTGAACAAACTTGAATTCCTTGTATCGAAGAATACTTTGTGTAAAGTTTGGTTGAAACTGGCCCAGCGGTTCTTTAGATGAAGATGAAAATGTAAGAAGTTAACGACAACAACGACGACGACAATGACGAAGACAACAGCGACGACATACAACGGAAAAATTTTGATCAGAAAAGCTCATTTGAGCCGAAGGCTTTCGTATATATGATTTGCCTGTGAGTTCTACTTAAATCCTTTGGATTGGAAATGTTTAATATTGATAATATATTTTGCTTGAGAAAAAATGGAAAATTAAAAATAATGTTCGAATATTGATTGCTAAACGCAATATATCTAAAATATTTTTTTTAGAATGCGCAAACCACCCAGACATCGATGAAAATGTAGCTGTTATATTATGTGGAAAACACACAAGATTTCAACGCTATTATTCAAATCAATACAAGGATATAAAGCATTGCCTAAGTAACATAATTATAATTATTGTCCAACAAGATTTTATAATTATTATAATTGTTCTTAAAAACGCTTTATTCGCTCTTTATACTCTCAATTATAGTTTTAAAATATTCTAGATTGATAATTTGTTCTTTAAATATATATATTGACAACACTTACTGCAATACAATTGAATATCTAGCTATAGGTTATACTCAGATATAATACTTTGAATAATATTTATATTCTTTGTTTAGATGACGTTGAATTTGGAGGAGGAACACCTCTAACAGCAGCGTTCATCTTAGCTACAGCGAGCTTATCCCGTGAGGTAGGTAAGTTGATATTTTTATTACTTTATTATTCAGAAAAAGTACCATTACATTTATATATTCCAAAAAATATGGTTTTCAATACTTTTTAGCAAATAAAGTTGTCTCTTCGCAAGCCACGTCTTCTATCAACTTAGATTTTGATCAAAAACTCTTATAAACAAAACGTTATCTTAATGCGCAAGTGCTTATTAATTATGGTAATTAATGTCAAAAGATGTTCTTTCTTTCTTAAATAAACAAAATCTGCTGGATAGCGTAGCGTAATGTGTCAAATTGCAGTATTATTTCTCACACGTAAAGAACGACTATAAACGACGCAACACATTGCATCATATTCCTGTTAATTTTTATATTGTAAGCTGTTGTATCATTCTCTAATAGGACATACCAAAAGAATAGGTGACTTTCATGTTCATCCAAGAATAATTCTTATTTCGGACGGTAGACCAACTGATTTTACTGCTACTGGTGAAACTGAAGATTCATCGGCTTATGAAACCGAAGAGGTAGTCTTTATAATTTCAAAAATGAGGTATATCATTGACAAAAAGTTGATGAAACACAAATATCAACAATATCGTTTAAAGTCATTATATTGCAAGTTCTATGGTCGATACAATGATCTTGTCAGCAAATAAAATTTATTATAAGTCAAATGCTGAATGACTTCTTTATACTGACTGTTAGACTATAATTTATAACCTGAGTTGGCCCCATATCTTTCTGGTTTTTACCCAATCATATTAAGGACCACGCGGCATGTATGACTGTCGACAGGAGATGCTCACTCCTTCATGGCACCTGATCCCATCTCTGATGTTTTGGAGGTCTGTATTTGCTCTGCTCCAGTTTTGTATTACGTGTTGTAATCTTTACCCAAATCATCAGGTCAAGTGTCAAATTGAACTGAAGTTGCAGGGAAATGAACATGTACACGTGCACAGAGTAGAATCTTGTACTAACATGGGTATTTTGTCAGGAAATGTGTGCAATCTCTCTCTGCTATCAGAAGATAATTTCCTAAAGAAAGGATATTGAATTCTCCATGGCAGCTGATCTTACCATTATTCTTTGCGTCGTTTCAGCTGATATTTTTTTTAAATAGACATTTAAAATAATAACTGCTCGTTTTATTTACATTTCATGGTTCATATTAGCATCGTTGTTGATTATACGCAGTATATCATACTAGTTATCATATATCGTCGATTGTATTTCGGTTAACTTTTTCAGGATAAAACTAAGATGCTTGATTATGTGAGAGGTATTGGAAACGTGCATCCTATCTTCTCCGTTCTTGTGGGAAGTAACCCTGATGTGGTATTTGTCCTTCCTTTATATACATATGATAATTAATGTTAGCTGGTGTTTATTTTCACTCCCGTAAGTACCTTAAAAATTTCATAAGACGTGACATAAGCTAAAGCGATTTCAATTTATTTTGTCTATTTATGCATAGGTAACTCTAGACTTAATGTCTGCTCAGTCCAGGGGAGGAAAAATTGTATATTGAGGAAGCAAGGCAGTTCGCCAAGTATTCAGAAAATATGGTAAGTTAAATAGCCAAAATAAAGGAAATTTTCTTTAAATCAATTTTATTTTCTGAAACGTGTACATGCATATACATTAATTTGAATCAATTTATTGTTCTAGAAAACTGCTTCTATGTTATCGTTTACAATGAAAAATGATGGCTTTGACCGCGAAATGATTCTGACATTCTGGCTTGCAAATTCCCTGAAAGATACTTTCCAGAACTTGACCAGGTAAAATGGAAATTAAAAGGTTTATCATTCTTGTACTAAAATAACTAAAAATATGAATTATATTAACTTTTAATCATTATCATTTGTATTGGTCAGTCATGTTTTAGCTCATCAGAGTTGAAAGCAAGTGACCTTTTCTGATCATCATTGTTTTAGCTCAAAATTCAAGTGAGTTTTCTGATCACATGTTGTCCGTTGTCCGTCAGTCCATTTGTCCGTCAATAAACTTTTCACATTATCTTCTTCTCAAGCTAATTTTAACCAGTCTTGGTACAAAGTATTCTTTTAAGAATGGGAATGTAAAATGATAAAATGCAAGGCTAAGACCCTATCAAGGGAAGATAGTTAAGAAAAAAATAGGATGGGGTTACAAAAAATCCTCTACTCAGTAACTACAAGACAAGAAAAGCTGAAGATTACTTGGAAGCATCCCTGGGTAATGTAAATTATAAATTGGTACAATAGGTTTTACAGGGGGAGGGGCATCTGGTGGAGAACAGCATAGCCAACGAAAATCAGGTAAACGTTCTGGTCCCTGGACGCCTTGTTTTAATTTTAAAGTCAAATACATTTTAATACCCTTAAAATGCCTTAAATATAAATACATTTTTAGAAAGATATAGTTGAAATATTCTCAAAGAAGTCACTATACAAATCATGGGATGAAATATGTACAGAGCATGATGAAGAAATGAATTACGTATTCCAAGAAAGAGATCCAGGAATGCTTCCTTTGGGGAGCAGAGTCAAGCGTGGACGTGATTGGAAATGGAATAATCAGGATAACAATGGGCCAGGAACGGTTATAGGACATTCAGAAAAAAGTAAATCTTATTGTTATTTAATTGTAATCTCATCCTAGATGTTTAAACTAGTCCACAGTTTGAAATACATATTTTATATGTGGTAAATCATCAGGTTTTATGAAATTATTATATCTTTTTAAATAAAGGATGTTGACAATTTTTTAGCTTTAAAATAAAAACCATTCTCGGTCAAAAAATTAGTTGTTTTTAACAGAAATGTCATTGTAGTTTATGTTTAAGAAATAACAATCGAATTACAGTACCCGCATCGTTATTCTTTACAGGATACACGATACGATAGGATACACGCACGATACGATAGGATACACGCACGATACGATAGGATACACGCACGATAGGACAGGATACACGCACGATAGGATAAACGCAAAACACGATAAACGCAAAACACGATACACGCAAAACACGATAAACGCAAAACACGATAGACCTGATAAACGATCTACACGATAGGATAAACGCAAAACCTGATAGGATTGTTTCAAAATGCGGAACGTTTTTTGACAAGACGAAAAGATTATTTTGAATTAAATATAAAGATTAAAGATTATTTAAATTAGATTATATTTTAATTTAGATACTCGCAGAGCTTCAAATCTAAACTATAAAGTACATTTTATTATTATAAAAAGATCCTGAGATCTCTGTATTAATTTTACAAAAGTTGTTTATTTCTATATGTAAAAAAAATCGCAGTGATTAAATGGATTTTTATGAAATGGCGACTGTATTTTTTTTTTAATTTCTTCTCAAGTGTGTGAATTTTGAAACTCTATAAACAGATTTATTTTTTATGAAAAATATACATTGTAATTTTCTATCGAATAAATTTATCTACAAGTACCAAGTTATTTCACGGAAGAAATTTACGCAATAAATTAAATATTTGTATTTAATGTCTAAAGCTTACAATCTGCGATGTATCCAAAAATCGCAATTAAATATTAATATCTTAGAAAATAATACAAGTAGAAGACTGGCCGGAAGAAAGGTTTAAAGAAAACGGCTTTAACAAAATTAATAAATTTAACATGATAGATCTATCAAGAACGAAACAGTTCAAGAAAATTAAATTTTCTGAATAGAAATCTAAATAATTATTATATAATGGCGATCTGCATTAATACATGTAAACTGTGTCATGAGAATATGAATCTGCTACAACTGCAATGTACGTTTACGCTAAGCTCTGACTTATGTACATGTAAACATTTTAAATTACAGATACTTAAAACTTCGTATTTATTAACGAACATTGAATGGTTAAATACTTTCTTCTTTACAATACACAACAGAAAAATTAATTACCAAATATTAAAAGAGTGAAATGTGACTTTTCCGACTAAATAATTATAAATCACTGCTATTAAACTCTGTGTGTACTGTTTCTAATAATAACGAAAAATAGGTTTAATACGGCAAATGAATTATTAAACCTTAAAAATAATTTTACACTGACCCGGTAATCTCATATTAGGCATATTCGAAGGGCGGTATTTTGAAAGTCCGCAACCAATTTAAAATTAGATAAACAAGATCTAACCAAATAGCCAAATATAATATTGAATTCTTAAATAATGTTACATACGTATGGAATAAAATCGATTAATACAATAAATTGATTCGGTGTATTTATTAGTCTTGCATGGTCACGGCGGATCAGACGACTCCTTTTATTTTATTTTTATACATGTAGTAAGATACCGTTAAAAATATTGCGAGCTAATTTTCATAGTTTAGAATGTTAGAACTATTTCATCCGTTTCTACGATCAATGAAATTGTTTCCTAGAATTTATTTTGTCCGTTTTACGTAGAAAACCCGATGACCCGAAAGTGCACGTACCATAAGTGCAGCATATTTTTTTATGTTTATGAAAAGACTTATTTACATAAACATAATGGAAACATTGTACGAAATGAAAAAGAATCAACGGAGTGAGTTTAGGGACTTCTTTAGGTGTTTGAATTTTTATTTCACATTCAAGATGATTTTTTAATCCATAAATCGTACAATTATTTAATGTATTTTGAATTAAATCTTTGATAAAATTGTTCAAACAAGTTAGGAACAAAATCCAGAAAATAAGTAGATGCGTTTCATTAGAACCAGGTAGTATTCGAGGTTACTAATTGACCCCAGGTGAGAAATCAGTACAGGTATGTTGACGGTGATCACACACACATACACGGGCCGAGGTGTCAGTTTGGGGAGACGGGGGAGGGGGTGGTTGACCGCACAGGAAGACAGTGTGCTAATTAGAGAGCTACACATACGTGTCAGTTTTCTTGTAAGGAAAGGTCTTCGATTTATTTTGATTTTTGGCATCCCGATGGATTATATTTTGAGTTTATTTCCACGCCGAAAAGGTAAGCTGTTAAAAAACTTCATGTTTTCCCCTGTACATGTATATATTATTTTAATGTTATCTAATGCCAGATAGAATTAATGAAAATCTTCTATTTTATAGTAACATCCATGGTGTGATAAATTGGGTAGAATATTTTCATTGATTATATTTTATAATTTTGATTTCTTTCATTAATTTAGACATATGTCAAGGAATTTCTAATTAGCTTTAAAAAATAAATTTAAAATTTGAACGTATACGGCCAAAACATACATGCCAACTTTTGAAAATTCCCATGGGGGATTTTGCGCGTGACGACAATTTTTAAAGCTTTAAATTCGCAACATTTTGTCGTGAACCTGAATCTTATTGTGTTTTCACTGATATCTATATCATTATTTATTATACATAATACATGTTCCTCATTTGAACATTTTTCTTCTTATTTCTTTCATATCATTCAATGCACCTTCCAACATAAGTCTGAATCTGATTCAGCAACCAAAACAATGTATAGTTTCAACAATTTAATAACAAATTTAAGAAAAATACAGTGGCACATGAAACATGAAAACAATATTGCATTGTTAAAATCTGGTTACTAAAATAGCTACTATTATAATTCAAGCAAATAAAATGTTACAAACTAAAAGAACATCATGTACATGTAGTTATTACTAGTACCTTGTACAGTTTCAACAATTTAATAACAAATTTAAGAAAAATACAGTGGCACATGATGCATAATGAAAACAATATTGCATTGTCCCACATGAGAATTTGGATGCAATATTCCGCTGTCAGGGAACATCGTTTTACAAAGCTTGGTAAAGCAGTCTGCGACAAGAAACGGGAGGTTATGCTGTGCCACAAAATTGGCAAACAAAACCTCGGCACGTATCACATCTACAACATTGAATTTAGAATTTTTTTAAAACATAAAATTAAATCAAAGTTAATGCATGTAAACTGTTCATTATCACATATAAATATATATCTGTCAACTTACCCTCATCTTGGTCGAGTTTTGTACTGGTGAAGAAGTTTCTGGCAGACGGTGTCGAATTCTGTGACTTCAAAGTATTTTGGTGCAGGGCTGTGTTCATATGCTTTGTCACGCCATTCAGTCCACCATGGTCAACCTTGAAGTCTCTGTTGCACACTCTGCAGTATGCATGAGCCTGTCCTTGTTTTGACTTCGCCAACCATCCGGTGAATCTTGCGTCAGCCTCCCATTTTTCCAGGTATTTCGATGCTGATCTATTCTTTTTTCGTGGTGGAGTTGCACCCATGGTGAATCGATATGCGAGATTCCCGATTGATCTCCACCATACCCCAGAATAGCATTAATTGTTATCAAAACATGATACATGCTCATAATTGACTGAGTAATCGTCACAGTACACACAGGTAGGTATCCTCGATAGGTAAATTACACGCGACCTAAGCGTGACGAATTCGGGAAATTTCATTGGTTAATAATACGAGAGTTTAACGAGATTTCACGGGTGCAAGATGTTTCGGGACCCCGACGTTTCGGGACTTAGGTACACGACGATTCGGGACTAGCGATAAGACGGTTCGGGACTTGCGGCAAGACGTTTCGGGACTTGGGTTAAATTTTTCGGGATTTCAATAAATACTGAAATAAATAACACATTTAGCTAAAATTATTTATTTATTTTATTAATGTATCATTAGATAAATATATGGACAGACATTAAACTTTATAAAATAATTTTTTTTTATAATTTAATCGCCATAGATACGTTTTCTCTTTAATAAAAAGAAATTTTTTCGGGATCTCAACAAATTATTTTATTATGGTGATATAGCATATTATTCTAAGTACACAGAGTACGTAATATTTAATTTTTATGTATATATAAAATAAAAAAATTCATAAAGATATACTTTGATGGGTTTTTTTTTTCATAACAGACGAATAAGAATAAATCTTTACAATATTTGTATTGATTTCTTTTTATTTCTTGTCCAAAATTTAATCTTCTCAGGTTGATGATATATATTTTAAAATATTCAAGTGATCTCCAGCTACCGTCGAATATATCTTTAAAAATATGTCAGTGAATTGTTATAACAACAACTAGGACCAGGTACACATATCCCATAGGGAAGTGTTACGTACATGTATAAAGACGCCGCCGGTAATGGGGACTGAAAAGATTGTGTGGTTTCTATTGAAATTATTTTAAGAAAATAAAAATCTAAAAATATGCAAAAAAATATCGTTTGTTTATTGGTAAATGAAATAATTACAAATCAAACAATATTTATATAACAGTAATAATTTTCCCATCATCAAAAGTTCAATAAAATATAAAGGTTTTCAAAATGATTTGATTGATTTTCTCTATTTTTTTCCCAAACAGTTTCAAATATTTTTTTTTTTCAAAAAGTTTTAGCATAGTATCTATTGTAAGATTCCTCCCTGGAAATGTTACGAAAACATTTTTAAAGTTTCCAAAACATTGTAAATAAACATATTTTACAAATGTTGCGAGAATATCTTCACTACATGTAGATTTTTAAAAAATACCATACTTTCAAAAAAAAGAATATTAAATGATATAAACAACATGATTTCATTTGATATCGTTTGAAATAATGTCTTTAAAAACATTCTAAATTTCATCATAGCTTTATCTATTTAATGTGGCTAGGTGAATATTTAATAAAAAATAAAATTTAAGTTGACCTGTTAACGTAGTCATTTTTTTTTAAAAATCTGGAATGTCTTTTAAACACTTTCACAACGTACATGTAAAATGAAAAATTTAATATTTGCAAATTAAATAATATTTAGTATTTATTTACAGTATCATTTAAACAGTGTGTCATGTACCTAATTATGTAACATCACATAATATTACGCACTGGTCGTGTATATACGAGGATCGATAATTAAGTTTCATTGAGATTTGTAGTCTGTGTATACACAGTAAACATAACAACTACCCGTAAAACGTAAAGTTTTTACTGCACATGTGCTAGCTTGAGCCTTTGTTAATTCTGTAAACAAATATGAAATCAAACACATAAAAACAAAAGTAAACAAGTTTTATTTCATTTCCTTAACAAAATATATAGAAGTCCCGAAACGTGTTAGCCCAAGTCCCGAAACGTGTTAACCCAAGTCCCGAAACGTGTTGTCAGGTCCCGAAACGTCGGGGTCCCGAAACGTCGCGGTCCCGAAACATCCAGAATTCGATTTCACGATTGTCCCGATTTCAAACTCGGGTCAAGTCGGAAAATCGGAAATTTTGGTCGAAAAATGGCCAAATCGGGATTTAGGGGTAATTTTGCTTTCACGATCGGGATAGCGGGATGGCTTAGTAAAATCGGAAGAATCCCGCCTAAATCGGGAAAGTTGGCATGTATGCCAAAATCGTTGTTAAAATCATCTGGATCATTGTCTTATGTTATATTATATTTTTAACATCAAGACTTTAAATAATTGTGCATACATGCAGGTCAGACGCGTAAACATATTCGTAACGTTATCAGACGATAAACAAGGAAAAACAGAATATTGCATGAAAAAAAGATACATTTCAATATGCTGCTTATTATTTATTTATTTGCTTTTTGTCTACGCAAACATCGTAGCTTACCAAAAGTCTTTCTCCGCGGTAACTCCGATTCATTTGAGAAAATCATATTAATAGTATTTAATTTTGACAAAATAAATCATACAATTCGATAAATTATTTATTTAAAGAAATAGGACCAGGTGATCGATCTACTTATGATTTCATTTCCGAAAAATAGAGTTACTGTTTAAATTTTGACAATTACTCTCTGCTTTACCATGAAATAATTATTTTATTTATTTAATTAATCATTTATTTATAAATCAATTTATTCATTCATGAAATACGCTATTACTTTCTTAAATCTTTCTACGCTTTAATATTTCTTATACTGATGAAAAAGAAAGGGATTAAACTTTATTTTCTCTTTTTCGGTTGAATTAATCTTATTTTTATTAAAAAAACGAAAAAGAAACTCGGAATAGCTCAGTAGTTTCTTAACATAGTAAAGATAAAAAGCGAGGGTTTCCGAATATACACGATAAACGCAAAACACGATACACGATAGAACCTGATAAACGATCTACACGATAAACGCAAAACACGATAAACGGAAAACACGATAGAAAACGCAAAACCTGATAAACGGAAAACACGATACGATAGGATACGATAGGATACACGCACGATACGATAGGATACACGCACGATACGATAGGATACACGCACGATAGAACACGATAGAATTGTAAAGAATAACGATGCGGGTACTGTAACAGGCACAGGTATGGGGCCGCGTGTATTATACCCTTTACACGTAAAAGTGCACGTGTAGAAAATCATTCAATTTGATAGCAAAACTTATGATGTACTTCTAATATGTCTGGGATTTCTGCCTTATATTTTTAACCACTCTCTCCAAACAATTTGTTACTTACCTTAGTTTTTTGGCATTTTTAAATATATCTTCCTGATCATCCAAGCAAACTCAATCATGCTTTTATGATCATTAAGTTACTTTCTAAAAGATTTTCCACTTTGACAATATTAAAACATATCTCTTATGACTTCAGATGACTGATATTGTCTTTCAGTTGCCTGGTTAAATGTAGAATGGGACACTGGCTCGAGATAACCATACAGATACGGACCTATAATGGATAAATATGATGTAACTGTATGTAACGAACCTAGAATTTTGTACAAAGAAAGTATTGCTGTTGGTTCTCTCGTCAAAAAAGGTAACAATGATTTAGTCATTTCTATAAAGTATAATATGTGATAAAAATGTCTACTATATGCGGGCTAGGATGAGGCTGTCTGAAAGATATCACGTTGTAGCATCAGACTAGTCTAGCTGACATACAAATTGTGTATATTAAATGCATTTTGAAGCATTTTATGTCAATCTTATCATAGCTGATTCCTTAGAAATTTTGAATTTTAACTAGGCCCAGATTGGGATTGGAGAGACCAGGAAAAGAGTAACCTGAGTATCGGATCAGTTTACAGACGTAAACACAATGGAATCGTCCTTGTGAGTTCATGATATTGTTAATATTTTACTCTTTTCCGTCACAAATATATTTTTGAAATTAAAATTTTAAATTTATCAAAATTATGATTATGTTAAATGTAAAAAATTTAAAATTCCCGTTTATAATAGTTAACATGTAAATGAACTTAAACTTTCAAAAACACAGGTTTATTGCATTTTTTACTGTCAAAGTCGGATCCATCCATTTCACATGACAAATGATAGAAGTCTCGCACGTTCCAATTCTTACTCAAATTTCACAAATAGACACAAAAAACAATTATGTTTTCGTACAGGTGCGATGGCAAAACGGGCAAACAACAGAAAAACAGATTTGGGCATCGTGGGAAATTTGATCTATGGGTCTGGTAAATATCCGTTCTTAATACATTGAATATACTGGTAATTCTGCCATGTTCAGTTGTATTCAGCGATAAAAGCCAATTGTATCAACTGACATCGCTAATTTCTACCGACAGCTTCACAATTTATACTTTTTAAAGTTATTTGGGAAATATTTATTTATTACGTTACAACTTTTCCAATTCAGTACTTACAAATATAACTTTAGAAGCTATTTAACTTACTCTTCATAAATTATGTTCTTCAAATGTATGAAATCATAATTATTAAGTACCAGTATTTAAACAGCGACCCATTCTCAGCGGAAACTGTTGAGTATCTCCAAGAACAAATTAGGAAGGCGGAACTTAGTGAGTCATCTGTGGAACATTCTGAAAGTTCTCCTTCAAATGGTGCGCTTCTAGAGAATTCTTACCTGACATGTTGTACTTTTGTTTAAATTAAACTGACATTTTTCTTCTGAACAAAAAATTGATTGAAATTTCTTTTCGTTTTACGTAGCAGCCTGTGCATTTAAAAATGATGTTGATATCAAATCCAGCAAGATTTACGAAAATTCCAATGCTGGACTTTCTCTCTTGACATTGCCTAAAGGGAAATATTTCAAAAACGACAAATGTGAAGACAAATCAACGGATGTAGAAGCTGATGGGATGTTAAATTCTTTAACTTTTCCTTCATCAGATCAGTGGCTTTGGAAAGATAAACAAGGCCAGTGGAACCCGTATCCGAGAAAAATTAACAACAAAATAAACAGATGTTATTTACGAAATCCTAATTCTACTGTTATTGTAACAATCGAAGAAAACACGTAAGTTAGAAGTCCGTTGTTAACAAAACAAAAGGAATAAGAACTAGATACGATCTCGTTGCGAGCAACGAGTGGGTCTTCCGTCCTATTCCTGATAAGATGAGATTTTGATTGAGATTTTCATTCTAAAATAATGATTTTCCATAACCTGTATTAAGACATTGAACATTAAAGACTTAAAAAATCCACTTTTGGCCCCTCACGGCCCCTAATATTAGGAATCAGCCCTTTTTTCTTCATATCATCTTAAAGCTCTCATGAATTTCATAATTTTTTGTTTAACAACTATTCAGAGATTGTTTTTCGTTTTTGAGTTACTTCCAAAAGAAAAATTTAGGGGCCAACCCTTCAACTCCTTAATGGGGACGTTTAGTGAAAAATGAAAGGTTTCATATTGTTTAGAACATGATTTTAAACATCTTTTGTTCAATATTACTTATCAAAATATTTCCCACTTTTGAGATATAAAACCTCAAAGATTTAGCATTCTGGCCCCTTGTGGCCCCTAACTATGTACCATACGACATAAAAATCATAATATATAGTTGTAGATTGTAGAGATAAACATCATAGCTTTAGTAATGTATTACAAAATATTTACTGATAAAGAGTTATCGATTAAAGACTTTTGGCCCCTCTTGGCCCCTAATTTGAGTGTCCAGTCCCTTTTTCTTGATTTCTTCTTAAAGCTCTCAAGATTTTGAACACTTTTTGTTCAACAATTATTCAGAGATTGTTTTTCATTTTTGAGTTATTAGCAAAAGAAATATTTAGGGGCCAACCCTTCAACTCCCTAATGGGGACCTTTAGCGAAAAATGAAAGGTTGTATGTTGTTTAGAACATGATTTTAAACATCTTTTGTTCAATATTACTTATCAAAATATTTCCCCCTTTTGAGATATAAAGCTTCAAAGATTTAGCATTCTGGCCCCTTTTGGCCCCTAATTATGTGCCATACGAATAAATATTATTATATATAGTTGTAGATTTTTAAGATAAACATTTTTGCTTCAGTAATGTATAACAAAATATAGACTGCTAAAGAGTTATCGAATAAAGACTTTTGGCCCCTCTCGGTCCCTATTGTGATAAGTCAGCACTTTTTTCTTGATATCATATTAAAGTTTCTATCATTCTGCACAAATATTGCTCAGTATGTCTTAACAAAATAATTATACTTTAAAAGATATGATGCAAAATGTCTAATCAGTCATGATTCGTGTCCTAGATTTCGACCCCTACCGAGCTTCCATACTAGACACTTCCGGAAAATATCCTGACCCAGGTGCAATATAGCAACATGTCCTCTATCATCCCTGAAAAATTCAGCTTTCTAGCTTGAGCCATTTTTGAGATCCATCACAGACAAGGGGGTCCTCTAAATTTCGATAAAAGGGCGATAACTTCCGACCGGAAGTGAATATCCCTAAAATAATATGCCGGAATTAACTTCAGATGTCAACACATCTACCATGAAAATTTGAAGAAAATCGGTCGAGACATCTCTGAGAAATCTTCTGCACAAATTTTGTAAAGAAAAAAAAAAGGAAGAATAAGAAAAGTGAAAAAGAAACCGAAGAATAATAGAAGGGTCTTCCGCTGAAGACGGAAGACCCTAATAAAAATGGATTGCGACTTAAATTAGAATCATTCTAAACAAAATGAAATAATGATTTATTTTAGATACAGAGTAGTCATGACCAAAGGTATACAGATAAACTTGACGACAAGAGAGGAGTCAGAAGTGAAAATTGTTAAAAACTAGTATCTATGTAAATTTAAGAAGTTATTGTGTTGTGTATGTGTTTGTCGTTTGTCTTAGTATGTTATCGCGCGTGTTCAATTTGAGGTGATTTGATAATTCACTTTCGCAGGAATTTAGAAATTAAAAGTTGGTATGATTTTCTTTTAAAATTTTATACAAAATTCATCAATTCTTCTTGCAAACCTAATATTCAAAATTAATATAAATATTGTAGTATATGAATTAAAAAAAAATTGCATGAGATTTTATGAAAAATGAATTCAAAACTTTTGTACATCAGAAGTATTAAAACATTTTTTTCTATGGCTTTGCTTCATACAGGTGTTGCTTACTCCTTCCACCTGATCCCATCTCAGGTGTAATCAGTTACCCATGTATTTGTCCTCTTTACGATTTGTTCATCAGTAATTTTTCATATAACAATATCTTATTATTTCTTTCATTTGAAAACGGTGACCATCTCAAATTAAAGAATTAAAGAACATAAAAAGAAATGAAAAAGAATATTCAAAAAAAAAATAAAGAAAAAATATCTGTATTTCATTTGTGAAAAAACATGCATTTTTTAATGCATGTTGAAAAAATATACATTTGACTTTACCACAAATGACACGGTCTTTGAAAAACAATGTTCTTCGGGGCGTCGTAATTGCCACGAAACGGCAATCTTTCCTCGTTTATTATAAAATAGATGAACTATTTTCAAGAAAATGATTCATTCTATCACAAAAATGTATCTCTAACTTTCACCTTTTCCAACTTTTCGAATGAATTGAAACAGATAGGAAAAAAGAGTACTTACTTCATGGATTTTACATAGAAATTTATTTCAAATTCGACCTCATAACTGAAAATCCATCCTAGGTTACTGAACACACTGTTAGTCGGCGATACACGATATGAGTAAAAAAAATATGATACTGACATAGAGATAGAAGACGTACAGACGGACAGACAGACTGGTCCTTATATGGTACGCTGAAAAGCTGGGCCTAATATTGTTTGGAATTTACACTAAAACGTTCATGATAATTCCCTATTATGTTCTTTTAAAAAGGAGTATGAATTTATAATCAAGTCTGATCTATGTTGGTATAACATTTTAAATATGTAGACAAGTGCGATTGAAATAGATTAACAAGGGTTCTCGTGGAATTTTCTCTTTTTTTTCAGGAAAAAAAACTTTTCTTTGTATCTATTGTGTTTATGACTTCTTGAAATAAAACTATTAAAATGTTTTTACTTAGAATGAGGAGAGGACTATCAAAGTATCGAGTTATTTATGTACCTCTTGCACACCAATCATGGCATATATTTTCCTGAAAAGAAAATATCACAGCCATCATGCATCTCATATCCGGTATATGTAATTAATCAAACAAGGAAAAAGGAACAAGGAAATTAGAAATATTGAGTAAACAGTGCAAGGGTAATGTAAATTCTTTCAGTATGAAACAGCTATATTTTACTTTAATCTTTATTTTTCAAAAGTATATAATAATTCTATGTGACAATTGTTCACATTAATTATTATCTGGAAATGTATTGGCATTGTATCATAGATTCTTTTCAATTTAAACATTTTGTATTGGCTTTTTGAGTAGATGAATACGATGCAACTATTTTTTAAAAGAATCCATATGTAACCTTTGAGGCAACTATTTTTTTTTTTAGTTTGATACCAGGTATCTAGTAACAATAAGGCCGTTATTACATGTACATTGTCCGTTTTCTTTAACTAGCTCAAAATACTAAAGAGAATAATTTATTGGATTAAAAGATGTATTCGTTATCATTATAAAAGTAATTTACATTTATCAAATGAAAACGTAATCAGCAGTTATAAAGATAATACATCGTTATGTTTCAAATATGGTGTAGATGGCCCTCGAGTTTAAACGTGCGCAGGAATTTTGGCAGGAACAAGCCCAATTCGAAGCTCAGAAAAGTAAGTCATAGCAATGATCATAATCATCATTTGATCATAGCTCATCTAGCTTTATAAGCGTCAAAAGGCGCCATGCAGCAGATGCTTGCATGTCGGAGTGTGTTTGAAAGACGTGTTAGGAATAGATTATCTATATGCACTCATAGTATACAGTTATGATCATTGTAAAAAATCAAAAGTAACATTGATGTCTTATCATACCTATATCCATGAAGTAAAAATGTCAGAAAGGGACAAAAATAACGCATAAGAAGGTTTAAGAAATGAAACCATTGTTCGATTTATGGTCTTTTTTAAAAATAATTAATGAAATGCAAATTAAATTACAGGAATAGGTCAATTAAAAATGTTTGTAGACAAGCAGTTTTTGGGGGTCATGATGATGTTATATCATGGGTAATTTGTACTTTTAAAAAATCCAATGAATAAACATCTTTACAAAATTATGGTTCATTCACCAGGTCGTGATTGGGATAAACTCGTCACATGGATAGGTGTTAATTTAAACAATATTTTATTCACAGATGTTGTCGTGAATAGGATTGGGCAGCAGGCGCAGCCTATTTTAGCCCTCTCCCTACACATGGATAGGTGTGACCAACAAAATCTGAAAATATTGATCTCCCATGAACATTGATTATTTCGGTGTATTAATTAATTGTAATATATTTAAAGATTTTGAATTGATTCATCAACATGGAAAAGGCCCAAGCAATATTTTTATTTTGGACACGTCATCAAGTCTTGGGAAGGAGGGATTTGAACAACTGAAAGAAGTATTTTGTACAATTATTGATGGTAAGTACTTTTATATATACTTTTTCTAGTGTTTGTTGAAAAATGTTCATTGATTTAGAAACACTCGAGAGAGATGCATGACACAGGAAAAACACAAATATAAATAACTTCATGAGGTTGAACAATATAAATCAACCAGAAATCTCTGTCGAAACTGAAGCTCTGCTGGTTTGTACTTATAGCAAAGGAAGAGTAAAGTACTTAACCAGTAGGGAATTGAAACTTTACAACAGCAATAAATAGAATAATGACCCTTTATTAAGTCTCCTTATGTTCTAAGTGTAGTTTACTTGCATGCAACATTATATTATAATTAGACTAAAACTGTATTTGGAGTACTATTTTGAGAGTATTTCACAGAAATTTCTATTTTTAGTAACCAAGGCAATAATATTCATCGAAGTCAAAATCCGATATACAGAATTGTGTATCTTAGTGTAGTCTACTTGTGTCCCAAGTTATATTGAAATCAGACCAAAACTGTAGGAGGAGTAGCATTTTGAAAGAATTTCACAGAAATTTCTATTTTTAGTAATAACGCCAACACAGTTCATCGAAATCAAAAACTGATAAACACAATAGTGTACCTTAGTGTAGTCTACTTCTGTGCCAAGTTATATTGAAATCAGACCAAAACTGTAGGAGGAGTAGCATTTTGAAAAAAAAATTCACAGAAATTTCTATTTTTAGTAACAACGCCAACCTCGTTCATCAAAATCAAAAACCGATACATAAAATTATGTACGTTAGTGTGGTCTACTCGTGTGCCAAGTTATATTGAAATCATCCCAAAATCGTAGGAGGAGTAGCATTTTGAAAGAATTTTACAGAAATTTCTATTTTTAGTAGCAACGGCAACACAGATCATCAAAATCAAAAACCGATACAAAAAATTATGTACCTTAGTGTAGTCTACTTGTGTGCCAAGTTATCTTGAAATCAGACCAAAACTTAGGAGGAGTAGCATTTTGAAAAATTGTTTACAGCTCTTCAGGTCTCTGACCAGTAGAGCTAAAAATTATTAGCTGAATATGTTTTATACAGCTCTTTCAAAGCGATTGAATATACGTTGCTCTTGATTTTTTTTTATTTTATTTTTTTTGTTTTTTGGTTTGTTTGTCTTTTGGGGGGGGGGGGCGCTCTGAGAAAAAAAAAAGTTGATAATGTGTAATTTATTCTTTTTAGAGTATGCAAACCATCCAGACATTGACGAAAATGTAGCAGTTATAATATGTGGAAGAGACACTAAATTCCTACGTTATTATTCAAATCAGTACTCCGACATGATACATTGCCTAGGTAAAAGATGCTGATTTGGTACATATCATCAGTAAACATTTTTATTGCCATCCGTTTTCGTCCGTCGTCGTTCGTTATGCGTTTACATTTGAACATTTTCAGCTTCATCTTTGAAGCCTCTGAATAAATTTCGAATTTTGGCATATAGCATCTGTGGCTGAAGGAGAACAAAAATTGTGAATTTCATGGTCTCTTCCCCCCCCCTCCCCTGGGGCATGGGGTGGGACCAAAACCACTAAAATTAGTTCAATCTTTGAAAATCTACTTTACTCTTGGACATCAAGCCGTCAAACTGTTGTAATCATTATTGGGTCCTCTACCAAAATTGTGAAATGCATGGCCCCAGGGTCAGGGGTTTAAATGTTAGGGCGGGGCTAAATAGATTATATAGTGAAAAAGCATTATTTCTTTGAAAACCTTTTTTCTGCTCCTGGGCATTAAAAAACCTAACCAAGTGCATAGTTAAGTTGAATATGGCTGCCTTTTTTAAAATTGTGAATCTTATGATCCCAGTTTTAGGGGTTCTTGTGCTAGAACGGGGCTATATATAGATTATATAGTAAAAATGTAATTTCTTTGAAATTTTTCTTCTCTGCTCATGGGCATTGAATAAATTAACCAAGTGCATAGTTATGTTGAATAAGGGTGTCTCTTCCCAAGTGAATTCATAGCCCAGGGTCAGGGAGTCTAGTGCTAGCCCAGATAGCATGACTATGTTGGGCCAACATTTGTAAAAGGTTGTATGGTTGGCGTTGGGGGAACAACGTTGGGCCAACGTTGAACCAATGTTATCAAGTCAACCTTCTTGACCATGACAGAATTCCTATGTTGGCCCAACGTAACGTAAGCAACTTCCATTCACTTTAGTTCCCAAGGAAGGAAGGTTCCTGGTGTTGGTCCAAAGTTGGACCAATGTTTATAATACACCCTTAAAGAAAAGTGTATTTACAAGTTGGTAGTAGTATGTTGGCCCAACGTTGGCCCGATGTTTGTAATACACCCTTAAAGAATGTGTCTTATCAAGTTGGTAGTATATGTTGGCCCAACGTTGGCCCATTATTAGTAATACACCTTTAAAGAAAATGTCTCATCAAGTTGGTAGTATTATGTTGGCCCAACGTTGGTCCATTGTTTGTAATACACCCTGTAAGAAAGTGCCTTATCAAGTTCAAGTAGTATGTTGGCCCAACGTTGGCCCGATGTTTCTAATACACCCTTAAAGAAATGTCTTATCAAGTTGATTGTATTATGTTGGTCCAACGTTGGCCCATTGTTTCTAATACACCCTTAAAGAACGTGTCCTATCAAGTTGGTAGTAGTATGTTGGCTCAACATTGGCACAATGTTTGTAATACACACAAGTGTTGTTTTGTTTAGGTGTTTAAAAGATGGGATATTTATATAGGGCCAACGTAGGCCCAATTATTATACTGCCAATTAATTGATGGTGTCAATTTTATAATTAGCTGCTGAACTTTACGTTGGGACAACGTTGGCACATTCTGAAATAATTAAGAGGACTTTCTATGTCCATGCTTATCATTGGATGACTGCTCTTGTTTAGATATGATATTTTCAAGTGATCACAGCACCAAAGAGTGTTTTATTCTATTTTTTGAATTGTGTTTATGCTTATATTTATTTGTAATAAACCAGAAAGCAGAACATCGTTGGCCCAATCTTACATTATGGTTGTATTATCTCTGTTGGGTTACCTTTATTGGGCCAACAATGGCCCAACATGGAATATCGATAGCTGGTAATGTATAATGGTGCGCTAATGCTGGGCTAACTGTTCGCATTATATCATAACATTATTATCATGAGAGAAAATATTTGTTTGGGGATTGGCATCGGCCCAACGTTGGCCCAATATACCATGAATCTGACTGAGGATCATGGGTAGACAACAACCGGGCTACTTGTAATATCCGCGCCATTTTTAATCTGACACAAGCGAGCGTAATGAGACTGATACCTTGCATATCTGCATCCACTTTGTAAGTATTTATAATATGTTTGCCTCGGCACAGCTGAATTAACGTTTAGTTTGTAAACGATATCATGTACAAATCTGCGCAAAGCAGACACGGGGAAGTGCAGAGGCCAGGTGCTGTTGGGTTAACACTGTACCCCAGATGGCATGATAACATTGGGCCAACGTTTGGCCAATGTCATCGGTTACATCGGGCCAATGTTGGCAAATGACATTGACCCAATTTAAGTTTGCTCATCGGCCCCATGTTGGACCGATATGTTGGGCCAACGTTGGCCCATTGTAGAGTGTTATTTCTACAGATATTGGCCCAACGTTGCGCCAACATTGGCCCAATGAATGCGACATTGTTTGACCAACATCAATAGGAACATTGGGCCGATGTTGGCAAATGACGTTGGTCCAGTGTCATTTTGCTCCTTGGCCCAATGTTGGCCTGATATTTTGGACCAACATTGGGCCAATGTGTATAAACATTTAATTGTTACAAATCTGTATATCAACAAATCTGATCATCTCTACAATCGAAAATAAATCTACAACCAACATTACTTGAAAGTACAAGCTAGCTAAAATAAATTTACAAGGCTTGTTAAAATTCTTGTAATTTATCAAAACAAAATAAATTATCAGTGATTAAATGTTTTTGTTTTTATACAAGAAAAATAAATCAAAGTATAAAATAACAAATGTGTTTTGATACAGTTAAAACAATAAATAATTTGCCCCTTATTTGTATTGAAATGTGTGACTAGTAAAATACATTTCCGAAGTCTACCACTTAATTTACTTATACACACTTAACGTCGAGCACATGATCAAACATTTTGAAAATGTTAAACTTGTTGAAGTTAAAACTAAAATTATTCAGTACTAAACATAAATTGGGTTCTTTCAATTAAAATTTGTTCAGTGCAACGACTTTTCTATACATGTATTTTATATGGGGCAACATTGAATCAAAATCGTTGTGATGATGATAATGATCAAGCGTAGAAACGTTATGCATAAATGCCTTCATCATGCAAGCTAATCACTTAATCACACCATGAAACAAAAAAGACGGTTATTCCTTAATTGACAGCTTAAACATATAGTGATATACTTGTAAATTTAATCGTATGTTTACTCTTTACTGAGAAAAGTAACAAATGTATTAAGTACCAAATACTACAATTTTAGTGCTACTGGAGATTCTAAAAAGACATTCAGAACACAATCAAAGAATAGCTAAGGTATGCCAAGGACAGGGATGGGGGAGGAAGAAACGGACAGAGAAGAAAAAAGGGGGAGGAGGAGACTCGGGAGAGAGATGAGAAGACTTAAGAGAGGGATCAGATGGAAAGTGGCAGTGCCTAGCTTTTTCTGTTATATACTGTGACAAATCTGTAGTTCTACCCTTTTCTGTATCTGTTTGTCGGTTACAAACACGATGCAGATGCCAGAGACATTTTTTTGTGTAAGTAAACAAAATGACGGGATTCATTTTAGAATTATTTTAAGAACAGGGGGGGGGGGGCTTTGCTTATTTGTTGGACCTGCTTATTGATACCTGCAATTTACTGAACTTGTGCATAAATTTACATCAGAGAGGGAGTATACAGTCATGTAACCCTACATGTATCGCTTGAAGTGAGCATCAACTTTTATTTCTTTATTAATGTTTTCTTCATGCACTGAGCAATAAAATACTAGTATGTTATAAGATAATTTTATGTTTTGATTTCTTTTTCCTCAGTTTTTTAATTAATGCTATGAGATATATATTGAGAATATGTATTAAACTATTAATCTAGCATATATATATAGTATTAAAGGGCTTTTACCATTAAACTGTACTATAAAACTAGTATAACCTTAATATATGTATTTGTTTGTCAATTTTGAGGACAAATGGCCAACCAGTGAAGAGCAAATGAGTTGTCATGATAAAGAGCCAATAAGATACAAACCAACGTTGGCCCAAAAATGATGTTTGCCTAATATTGAAAGAATAAGTGGCCCAACAATGGCTCAATGATATCCGTTCGTTGGTCCAGCAATAAGCCAACAAGTTGGTCTGATTAAGGGCCGATGAGCAAATTACCGTTGGCCCAACATTAATTGCTTACAATGGCCCAAATGTACAAAAATGACGTTTGCCCAACATTGAAAAAATACATTGGCCCGACAGTGGCCCAATATTAACTGTTACATTGGCCCAACAATAAGCCAACAAGCTGGGTTGATTAAGGGCCGATGAGCAAATTACCGTTGGCCCAACATTAACTGCTTACAATGGCCCAATTGTACAAAAATGACGTTTGCCCAATATTGAAATAATACATTGGCCCAACAGTGGCCCAATATTAACTGTTACATTGGCCCAACAATAAGCCAACAAGTTGGTTTGATTAAGGGCCGATGAGCAAATTACCGATGGCCCAATGTTGAATACAAACGGTGGCCCAACATAAGGAGCATTGTTGGCCCAACAAAGGTCCAATAACATCCTGCTATCTGGGAGGGCGGGGCTGTAATTATTATATTATGTAAATGTATAAATTCTTTGAAATCCTTCTTCTCTGCTCATAGGCTTTAAATGAACTAACCAAGTACATAGTTATGTTATATAAGGCTGCCTCTTCCAAAATTCATAGTGAAAAGAGATTCTAGTGCCAAGGCGGGGCTATAAAGATTATATAGTGAAAATGAATTATTTCTTTGAAAATCTTCTTTTCTGTGCCTGGGTATTAATCCAATGAACTATGTACACTGTACATAGTTATGAGGAGGAAGGATGCTTCTTTTAGATATGTAAATTTTCAGGGCCCCTGGGTCAGGGCTTCGTGTGTTAGTGTGGGGCTCCAATGTTTACATAATGAAAATGCTTAAATTCTTTGAAAATCTTTTCCTTTGCTCCTGGGTATTATTATGCCAATAATGTAAGTACATATTTATGAAGCTGTTTCTTAAAAACTGGTTAATTTCCGGGCCTGGGTCAAATGTATCGGAGGGGGAGGTTAGATAGTCTGAAAATAAATTAATGCTTTGAAATTTGCACCTTAAGAAAGTATAGACCAAAATGGCAGACGATACTAACAACATCGCTGAAGTGGGACAAACCATGAAAAATACGAACGATGTGACGCCGAATCGTAAAACAAATACATAGTAATAAACAATGAAGGTAAGTTGCATAAAAATGTACAATACAAGTTGCGTATAGGTTAACAATAATAAAATAATGACGTTCGAGGACGGAGAACAATAACCTAAACCCCCGTTGTAAATTAGAATCTTACGAATCGCCATGACCAAAAAGGAAAACAACGTGAACGACAGACACACATGAAAAACGGTATTTACAATCAATTTAAACGATGAGTTGTAAGTTAATTGTTATAAAAATTCATAATAAATACTGGTAAAATTGTAAGAGTCCATATTTTTACGTATCCATGAATTCACAGTCCATATTTGCTCTGTGGTAAACTTGGTCATTTACCAAACATGAAAGTGTAGGATTTACCAAACATGAAATAATAGGAATTACCAAACATCGTTTTATAGCACAATTGGTAATGTTTGCAGTTCAGATATAATTCCTGTAAGAGAAGGCATGTACAAATAATGATTACAAACTTCTCATACGCATATTGAATGAGGGGGGAGGGTGTCTCAAAACACAAATACTTCACAATACGTAAAACAGGGATGGGGTAATCGTAATCAGTAATCGTAATCAGCTGTAATCGATTACATTTTGCCAAGTAATCATGAGTAATCAGTAATCACCCATTTTTCTGATTACAAGTAATCGTAATTTAATCGATTACCCTAAAAAAAGTCCTGTAATCATGATTACTTTTTGATTACTTTATGATTACAATTATTAAAACAAAGTTCATTAAATAATGATTTTTGATGATATTCAGTGAGCAAAAGTTATTATAAAATTATAAGCTATTTTTAGTAAATTGTTTTCTTCTAATCCTTCCAGAAATGCTTATTATCAGGTCCATTGTCCAGACAGTGAGTAATTTCTATCAGTTCCTAGCTTTATCCAGTAGTAATTTCAAAATACTTATTCTCCATTTTGACTTGATATATGTAATTAAACTGGAAGAAAATTACTACAGGATCATTTTAAAGTTTGATTTTTTTTTGTTGGTTTCAATCAATTAACGTGAAATGCAACATTTTGTTTTCACTATAAAAATATTTTTGAATAAATATGTTTTTTTAAAATATCAAATATTCCTTTATTGTATTCTAAAAATAACTTTTTTTGATTTTCTGTGTACATAAAAAGATATGCGATTTAATTAGTATTAAAACACTGGTATACTAAAGTTGGGTCAGCTTGGGTTATAACAATTATTGAACTATCCATGCTTGCCCAGTCAATGTGTTAATTCTTGTAAAAACATCCAGTAATTGGCAGCTTAATTGAAAAGCTCATCACTAATCAAGAAGGACAATTACCGGGGTACTTGTGTAACAGTTCTCTATCGAATCCCTTTATGCATAACTTTAATTATGTCCAGTTTGATAAATAAATTCTTTTTATTTCTATCTCAAAAATAACACAGATATTTACTTGTACTTAAGATAGAAAACACGAACTTGATAAATCTTATGCATCTATATTAAGAAATTTACCACCAAACTTTTCTTGATTTTACCTTATATATACCTAAAATATAAAAAATACTTAAAAAGAGAAGACTGAATTAAAAACATTCTGTTGTTCTTGAACATTAAACAAAAAAAACTTAATGTAATCTAAAGTAATCATAAGTAATCATGATTACATGAAGGAAAAGTAATCAGATGTAATTGATTACTTTTAAAAATGTCTGTAATCAGCTTGTAATCGATTACTTTTAAAATCCAAAGTAATTGTAATTTAATCGATTACTTTTGAAAGTAGTCGACCCCATCCCTGACGTAAAAGAAGTATTAGAAAACATGCTTTGATATAATGCAATGTTCTTAAATTATGCACACAAAAAAAGCACACGTATTTGACTACGTTCCGCAAAGAATTAAGATGTGAGCACAGCCAAATATCCAAAAATTAAAACATGTATGTTTTTAATCTTCAGAAACAGATGTTTTTTATGTAATTGTATATTTTGGATCAGAGGTTGTGCTCTATATGAAATAATGAAAAAAAAATTGGTTCATCTTTACACTATTTCAACGAATGTACAGGATATGGGGAAGATTACGCATTTTTGCCGTCATTGACATGAGGGAAAACCACGTCATGTTAAATATATATATGTCACCAACAGTCCAAATAATAAGTATTGAATTTTCAACCTAGACTGAACATTTTTTATTCAGAAATGCTCAGGGCCAGAAAGGTCTTAAATGGCTCTTAGTCTTTATCTAAGAGATCTCCATTTATATATCCATTTATTTAGGCCTTAGGAATGTGAAATATTAAAGAACAAATTAACATATTTCTTTTCAAAGAGAACTGCATCCATGTTATCCTTTACGATGAAAAATGAAGGGTATGACCACGATAATTCTTATGTTACTGGCATGTAAATTTCCTGATAAAGAGTTCTCAGAAAGAGATCAGGTAATATGTTTTATGAATCCAGCACCTTTATTTTTACACATTTAATCGTGAAATTCGTTTTAAAAAGTTTTGATCAATTTATTGAGAACTCCGCTCTAGTATTCCTAAGTTTTCATACGTTTTTATAATTTTTAGGAGGATATATTTGAAATTTGCTCCAAGAAGACATTATATAATTCGGGGGGTTCTGTGAGGGCAGAAGTTGTCGATGAAATGGATGATGTATTTCAAGAGAGAGATCCTCGGATGCCTCCTTTAGGGTCACGAGTCAAACGTGGAAGGGACTGCTGGAAGTGGAATTTTCAGGATAGCAATGGTCCTGGGACTGTTATCGGGCATATAAAGGAAGGTTGGAACACTTCAATTACATTTTCGTTTTATACCTTTTGGTAAAAAAAAATAATTAAGTCGGAATATGTCCAATAGTCATGGTTGAAAGTTGTGAATTTTTTAATGCAATATCACATGTACTAGTATATTAATAAGCGAACTGGATTCACATATAAACAATTTTATGTTTTTTGCAATTCATTATGTTCTTTGATGCCATATTAATATTCAATTGGAAAAAGTCACTCCATATTTGAATTTAAAAGTGTTGGCTTAAATGACTGTATTAATAGGAGACAATGTAGTTGCCTCAACCTTTCATTGCACTTGCCTGTATTTTTGGCCTTAAAGTGTATCTAAAAAACTGTTAATTGCTGTGCTTAGAAAAATAATTGCTGTGCGGATAAGCAAAGACTCACGCCTTTTTAGTTTTCTTCTGTTTTAATATCTTTGATTATTTTCATATTTATCTTTTTTTTTCTCTGAATTTCTGGATTTAAAACATTAGATTCTCCAAGTAGTTGCAACAGACATTTAAATTCTTAAATCATTGATTGATAACTGGTCATTTATATTTAAAATTTCTTATGTATAAATTTGGAAAGTCATAAAAATCTCGGGAAAAAAGTTTTTTTGGCATGAACGATTTTTCTAAACAGGTGGGTGGTTAAACGTAAAGTGGGATGCTGGTGAGACATATGGCTACAGATATGGATCTACCATAGAGGAAAGGAATAAATACGACGTTCAAGTCTGTAACGAACCCAGAATTTTAGAAAATGAGACTATTGCAACGGGCTGTATGGTCAAAAGAGGTAAAACCCGTCCTACATGTTGATAACTATTTAATGTTAAAACACAAATTGGAAAAAAATTACAAAATTTTATATGTGGATATTGATCTATGTATAGACCCTGACTGGAAATGGGGAGATCAGGACGGCGGTACTGGAAGTATTGGATCCGTTTACAGAGTGAATCGAAATGGAACTGTCTTTGTACGTAATCAATGATGACGTTTGTTTTTGTTTACTTTTATTAACTGGATAAAGAAATGTCTGTACAAGGTTGATTGATTGTATATTGTTCAATGCCCCATTCGAGAATTTTTCACTCATATAGAGATGTCGCCGTATGGTGGTGAAGAACTTCAAATTTAGACCTATACTCGGCACTCAGGGCCATTAAACAGTAAGACTTCCTTATCGTGCCAGCGCCTACCTTGACACTGGACCTACGTTTTTAAGGTCATGTTAAAAAAAGTGACTTTCACTTCTAATGCCGAGCGCTTGGAGAAGGAACAGTTACTACCTATAATCATGTTAACGTCTTAAGTTTGACGCGACGCCGCAAACGAGAATCAAACCCAGACCTCCTAATCACAAAGCCAGCGCTCTACCTCTAGGATACGGATACCGGTGTATATATGATTGCATATTTTTCTCCGACAGCTAATTTGTAAATAATGAAAAGGTATAGTAATAATTGATAAAAAATGGTGTACTCAATACTTAGCAACACAAACACATTAAAAAAAATCTTCTCTTACAGGTGCGATGGCCAAACGGCCGAACTACAGAAAACAGGTTTGGGCATAATGGAAAATATGATCTACAGATATGGTAATTATCGTTTTCAATGTCTACAATATTCTGCTTATGCATATGTACATAAAGGTCTTTTCAATTATACTATAAAGGTGCTTAAAATATTTTTCTGTATTTTTATTTTGTAACGGATTTATAAATACTGACATTATATATACACAATAAAACTTATTTGGAGATCCTAGAGCAACATATTATCAAATGTTTATTTATACCTGCAGCGATCCATTTTCAGCAAATCAATTGAGTATCTCCAAGATCAAATCAGGAAAGCAGCTCGTAATTGCCCTGTAAACGATCCATTTGTTAATCTTTCTGAAAGTTCACCTTTTAAAGGTACGCTACTCAGTCCGAGATCTTATTTCAAACAAACAACAAAAAATGATCCATGAATAAAGCATTTTTTTTTTTTATTTTTTTTCTATGCAGTGACTGAATCTGGAAACTATCTTGACTTACAGGCTGGAAAAGGTCATGAAAAACCTTCAGCTAATGTACCTCTCTTGACAATTTCTCAAGGAAAGTATTTCAAAAAACGACAAGGTTGAGGACGAATCATCAGATATAGAGGTTGATGGATTATCAAATTCAACGGTTTTTACAGCCGTAGATCAGTGGTTTTGGAAAGATTAACAAGGTTATTGGAATCCAAATCCAAGAAAAATGAACGATAAAATCAAAATCAGTCACAAACGAAATCTTAATTCCACTGTCATTGTTACAGTTAAGGAGAACACGTAGGTATTAAGTATGCTAAGCTTTGAAATATAATTCCATGAATAATAAGGATGGTTGCGTATGTTTCTAATGTTTTTGGTTGCGTAAAAATGCATTGAAAAAAAATTATTAAAATTGGTGCATGATCGAGAAACCAATTCTCCTTCAGACAGGACCTACCATTTTAACGATGAGTATATTGAGCTAGTCATACATTGTTATCTTAGAATTCTTCGCATAGTTATGACTCAAAAATTTTCAGATCTATATATACTTTTTGTCATGATCATTTGGTATTTTTCACACTTTTCGCATCGGAAACTTCTCTTCTTGTTAAGTTTATTTGTAAACCTTTGGTCATTACTACCCTGTACCTGAAACAGAACATATTTCTATATCAATATTAACGAATGAAGGAGAATTGGACAGAAGTTCATGCAGTAATTGATTGCCTTTCATTTCTTTTTCCAAACAAGATCATGTAGACAGTTGTATATTTGAATTTTAGGTACAGATCTAGAAATAATGTGAGCTTACTAGTGATCAGTGTCTGCAATTTTTATCACGAAATTAAATGAACCAATGAAAAGATGGAGTGAATATTTACACTTTTAATCAATGAAGAATGATAAAGCGACTGGAGTGGATGGTATACCACCTAATGTGTTGAAATGTGGAAGAAAAAGAATAAATGATGTGATTGCCTGTTTAAACTTTTAAATAAAATTTTGGAAAGATGAAAGAATACCAGCAGAATGGAAGAAAGGGTTACTGTTAATAGTTAAACTGCAAAAAACAGGGAAAACTTAACTGCCGTGAAATCTGAAGAGGCATTACCCTGCTGCCAGTAGCTAGCAAGATCGTATGTAGAGTAACACCGAACAGGATGAAAGATGGTTTGAGTAAAGGTCTATGGGATGCATGAACAGACATACATTAGATCCAACAGAAGCTGCATTGACCTAACTGCGTTTTGAGAACAGGAACTATCTCTTGAATGGCAATCATATCTGATCATTAATTTTATCTATTTTGAAAATTTGGCACTGTCAACAGTGATTTTGCGGATGACCTTGTCCTCCAGATCAAGAAACGGGTATGGTAATGGATAGGTCATACACGGTACACCCTTTATAAGATACATTAGAGGGGCATTGGACTGGAATCCACAAGCTCAAAGAAAAAATGGGAAACCATTACACAGAGAATGTGAAGTTTGAAAGAGATTTAAAACATTGAAAAGACTTGGAATGAATCATAAATAATAGCTTAAACCATGGTAAAGTGACTGTAGTAACCCTGTGCTCCACAAGGAAAGAAAAGGACTAATTAAGTAAAGTTAGCATTAGTGAACGATACGAGATTCAAAACTTTACTAACGAATTTCAAAGAAAATGTTAAAAAACCTCTGAGTACTTTTGATCAACCCAAGCATATACTTTTGATTAAATTGATTATTACAATCAATTTTTGTGCATTTATGTCAATGAATTGTGAATTGTGAAATAATTTTTGTCTTTAGTTCAAATAATGTTAACATTGTAACTTAAGTTATGTTTAATTGCAAACCAAGCATTTTTCTATGAGATGGTTCCTCTAAAAATAAACAATGAATGGTCCCTAGCACGAAAAATATTTTTATATGATCGGGACAATAGAATCCATATGAACAAAAGTCAAATAAGTTATTCGATTAGCCAATGGTTTCTAATCTTCCTCAATCCGTGCATGTCCAGACTAAATTCTAAAACCTCTATGAGAGGAATACGATATATTATTTCCCACACTCTACAATTTAACATTAACAGCCTTAGCATTTTTCCAATAATATCAATGTCCAAATATCCATCGTTATTCCTTATTTTTATTGAATATGATTTCAGAATAATAATGTTAAGGAAGTGTGTTGTATATTATATCATGCTGTGGACAACTTTCAACATTTCTTGGCAAGGTTTTGCATAATTCACATTCATTCAATTCAAAATTATAAAGTTATAAATACAAGGATCTGTGCTATTGTTCGTCTGCTAAACCAACATCTTTGTTTCTTTTTTTCTTTTTGAAAGGAGCACAAGGTACATGTATTTATGATTTAGGTGTCTCTTCTGAAAAATTCAGGAGTGGATTGTATTAGTCATCTGGTCATAAGCATGTCCAGTTGTTCTTTATTACATTAATCATTCTATTTTATGATACTATGTAATTTAGGGGGTCAATATTTATTTAGAAATATATCATTCAAATGTAAAATATTTATAGAAACAGGAGTTGTGTTGATGTACAATTGTTTTTCCATAACAACCAGTTTTATTCTTCGAAACGGAAATTTCAAAGCACTATTAGGATGTTAAATTAAGACTAAGGCTCATCGCACTTCTACACCAATTAAGGTATAATGCCCAATACAGCAATGAATTTAACACAGCAAAATACTTGATGAGAAAAGGGATACGTACATGAACTAGAAATAAAGATATGGATATTGACATCAGGGATGCTGAAATGTTTTGGAGAAACCAAGCTAGAATTGAGGCTTCAAAGAGTAAGTTGTCATTGATAACATTTTATTTATGTCGAACAATAGCTGAGAGATTTTAATTATATTGAACAATGGCTGAGATAACTTCAAGAGATGAAAAATATATGAAATAGCATTTTAATGGGTCTGATTATTGTTTGTTTTCTTGGGCATGAAACCATTTTGTCAAACTAAAGTGAATTACATGTTACCATCTTGAAACCAAATTTATATATTGTACAAATAAGTTGAAAATACAACACAGAAGTGCTAATAACCTTTGTCTTTCTACGGTCATATGTGTTATTTTCATGAATGAAACCTGTTTATGTGAAGAAATATATATTTTGCATATTACGCAAAACGTGTGTTCGAAGACAATATCATTCTTAAGGGAATTCGACCCTCAGCCAGGAAGGACAACTCTTTAATTTATAATTTAATTTAACGAATCTTTAATGAAGCTTGTAAATTAAATATTTTCATGCTACAATTTGCATTATATGCCTCTCAATGTGCTTCAGGGTTCTTTGCAAAGCTCCAAAAATCACTTCTAATTTCATATTATGTTAATAAACATTGGTATCTAAAAATGCCATTACGGGATAAAAATTTCTTCTTTAATTAGACCTTTCTGGGAAGTTCAAAGTTGTCCTTCCTGGCTGAAGGTCGGTGTCCCTTAAAGAAATATCCTTACTTTTATTTATCAGCATTATACATATCGAAAAGATTGAATTGTATTTATTTTTAAGACTTTGAGCTTCGGTATCAGCAAGGACATGGGCCTTACAATGTTTTTATATTGGATACTTCTAAAAGTATTGGCGAAGAGGGCTTCAGTCAAATAAAGGATATATTTTCTACAATCATTTCCGGTAAGAAAACATTAGAAACATTAAATTAATTTAAAAAAATTAATTTCTTATTTATTTACTTATTTTATGAATATTCTTTATTAATTTATTAAACAAACTTTTGGGAATACAGATATATCTTCTATCCAATTTAAAAAAAAAAACAAACGCGTTTGAAATAGTAGTACTTTGTACTAAATTCCATGTTCACTGTTTTAGCAGGAGGGGGGGGGGGTTAACTGGATTTAGCTTATTAACGTCAACTCCAGACAATCATAAATCGACTGTTTTATATCAGTTGACATAATGCCTCAAAGGTTCATAAAAATTCAGTTTTGTATTCAAAATTCAACGGTCTGGGGCAGATTTCATACATTGTTCTTTTGTAAGGCACTCTGTTCAGCTACACAAAATAAAAATACAAAATAATTCATGTAGGTTCACAGCTTTATTCCGAGAAAAAAATTCCAAGAAACATATATTTTTACAAGTAAACATTAACAATTATTCCTGACACTCAAAACTTAGATCTAAGATTCTACTGTAAATTCAAATAACCATCAAAGGTAAAACACTACATTTTCAACTTCTTTTGCTCAGTTATCACACGTTATTTTGCTACGTTCAACATTAAACTGACTTTCTAACAGCTATTTTGATTTTAAATCTAAAAATAGTTTCAACTACGGGTTGCAAGAACAGCATAAACAAAAATACTGATCATTTCCACAATAAAACATTTACATACTAAAATATTAACAAAATAATCTAATATTTAGACAATTTCAGTTATGAAACTTGAATGGTTGCCGCTACGTATAATTAGAAGTGTTTTGTTGATAGAAAAAAATATAGGGTGAATTCACCATGCATCGGACACCCTTGTAACTTGACAAGTTCAAGCGATTTCCCTATCGACGGAAAATTATCAAAATGAATCTAAACATTGATTATGTGATTAAAATATAAATTTTGGACACAATTATATGCTTTTAATTGAGAAAATATTATCAAAAATCGATGTTTTAAAAATAACCTCGAATTCACCATGGATCGGACATTGTTTACCATGCATTGGACAGACGGTATTTGCACTGGAAAAATATCTTAACTTTATTGCTGTGCTTTAAAGTCCTTGATATGAATATACTTTTACCTTTTATTTAAGAAATAACCCTTAACTGAAATTTAATTGGCGATATCGTTGCACAAATGTAGAACGATTCAAGATGCTTCACTTTGCTTTAGAAATGCTTTAAAATGCTTTAAAATGCATGGAATGCGGTCATTCGCGCCTTTTTTCATGGGTTATCATGCTCTGGTTTGTAGAAATAAATTGAGTCAGATTCTAGACGTCATATATTGATAACTTGTACTGAAAATTTAGATATTTTATTTTCTATTTCCACAAAAAACAGCTGTCAGTTGGGTTCTGTATGAAAATAGTAGTAATGGTCTATGCATCAGAAAGTGTCCGAAACATGGTTAATTTGTGTTCAATGTACGGTGAAATGTTCATACTTGTAGAAACCAGCTCTAATAAGAATAATACAAGCGTTGAAGTAAAATTTCTTCAAAATTTGTGCAAAATTGCCAATCACCGATAAAATTCACAAAGTCCTACTCGGAACTCGGAAGTCGAATTTAAAGAAGTATAACTCTAAAGTAAAATTGCGAAATCATATATTTATGGTTATTCCCCTTTGATGATGTAAAATATGACGTAATTTCAAGGCCATTCTCGGGTTTTTTATCACAACATAAAAATTATCGGCATCATTAAAAAAAATTTAAACTTCAGCTTCAAGACAGAAACAAATAAATACATGAGACTCTCAAGTTCAAAGAGAGTTTATTGCCTAAAGTTGTCTGAACAAGGTTTGTGTCCGATGCATGGTTAACTCACCTTATAAATGTGTGTATGCATGGACCTCGAGCAGACTACAGGAAATGCAGTACGTTATACAAAAGAAAATGAAACTAAATAAAAATGGACATAAGATTTGAGGATTGATCCGATGTGGTAACATTACATCGACAGTATGCAACTTTTTAATGGTGATCTACACACCTTATGGTAAAACAATATTTCTCGCATTGTGTTTTAAATATTAATCGTATATAACAATTATCATTATCAGAGTTTGCCAACCATCCACAGGAAGATGAGAACATCGCTGTTATTGTTTGTGGAAAAATCACGAAATTTCAACATTATTATTCAAATCGTTACTCTGAGATTAAAGGCTGTTTAGGTAAACGTATTTGTATTGCAAAGTAACTTCTAATACATTTAAAAAGATTTGTTGCACCATTTTTTATATAGAAATCTAATTTTCATCATATTTCATTTTTTGAAGATGCATTAGAATATGGAGGACTCTCTCCACTTACAGGGGCGTTTTTATTAAGTATGGGCGCCCATGAAGTTGGAAGAGGTAAGGATATTCAAATTACCGGAATGTATCCATTTTTTATCTATCTTGTTTTGGTTGATATGATACTTTTACTTTCAAAGGCTTTTCAAACGGGATATGTGATATCAAAATTCGAGCACGAATAATCCTGATATCTGATGGTAGACCAACAGACTTCAATACATTTTCTGATGATGAGGATTCGCCCTTGAAAGAAACCATACAGGTAGAAGATAAAAATGTGCATAAAATTTCAATTTTCAACGAAAATACTTAAAAAAAACAACATATCCGACTCCACAAACCTCTTGTCATAACCTTACTTTACTCAGTATGGACTAACAAAATTAAAATTGGAAACAGACAAAGAAACAATGCAAAGAGACATATCAAAACAAGCTCCTTCTATTTTCAATCTTGATGGCTTTGAGGTTTAAAGGTTTGTCTACATCCTAGGCAAAGGATCATCTTCAGTATGTGGTGAAACATCTAGGGAGGGAGCATCCAATATTCTGCATACCTGTAGGGGAAAATCCAGATGTGGTAACTTTAAATTTATTAATTACATTGACTAAATGTTATCTTAATAAAAACAATTTTAAATTCAATAGCTGTTTGTATTATACTTATAGGCATATCTGAAATATTTAAGTTCAAAAGGAGGAAGGATCATTCATCCACATGAAGTTAAACAGATTGCAAGATTCACTCAAAATCTGGTGTGTGTATTCTTCACATTCAAATATATAATAAAGGACGGTGTTCGAAAAATATAGGTCTTCAATAATTGTGATGTTTTGAATTGATTAAAATTGAAGGAATTGCAATCCTTTAATTGAATAAAAATTGAAGACATACAGGACTAAATTGAAACAGTGTGCTAATTCTATTTTGTACAGAAAGTCTTGGCAATTTTATCAGCCGAACAAAACTTAGACGGGATTACAGACAAACCCTCAACTCATTATTACAATGTAGTTTTCCCGAGACGATATTTTCAGAAAGAGGACAAGGTAGATAATGTAGTTATTTGATTCAAGTATACAGTTTTCTATATTTTGTATAAATAAATCTGGATAGGTATCTTTTGACTCTAGCACTCACATGTACTTATATATTTGATCATATTATATTGAATACTGTTCGTTATTTCCATATCCTTCTCATACCAGGACGATATATTGGATATCTATACCACAAGATCATTTTATACCGACGATCCCTCTGATTCAAACGACGAGGATGAGGCAAATATTAAACTTGTTGAGAGAGACCCTTGCCTACCAAACATAGGGACAAGAGTTAAACGAGGATCGGACTGGCATAGGTCAGATCAGGAAAATCATGGCCCTGGTACAGTTATTGGACATTCAAAGAATGGTGTGTATAATTATAGTTGTTTTCATTTCAACATCTATTTGAGTCGAACGAAACTTTAATACAAACTTAGCAATTATCAAGAAATTTTCTTACCTACCTTTCAAAGCGCTATCACAGAAGAAGCAAATCGAAATATAATGGGATATTTAACCTTAAATTTTTTTTGTGACCCTAGGTTGATTTCATGATGAGTCTCTCATTACGTCAAATACAATGAAATGCTAATTTATGGTAATATAGATCTTCTGTTGTTCTTGATACATAATGTCTTCTGTTTGTCGTATTAAACTTTGTGAAAATTATATAAAGAGGTGGGCAAATAAACTACACGTATATTAAACAATTATTGTTGCTTTATTCATCTTCAGACATAACAGATAACTCATGAATTACAAAAACTGTAAAGGTCGGACAATACGTTCCTCAAATAGCTGTATTATATATTTTTGTGATGTTTGAAAAATATTCAACACTTTAATTACATTCTGATTTCAAAATCAGTTTCTCGTCTTCAAAAGTTGAAACATTAAAATAATGATTTTGGGAAATTAAATATATCCCTTGAAAGGGTTGTTTAAGATACATGTACACTATCAATTACTATCTTGCACAAATGAATGGAATGATACCTCATCCTTTTGTGATTAAATATATTAAAGTAGCAATGCTTCCATGACAAAATCTTGGGTAAAAATACATATTACTGAGGAACGTATCATCTGTCCTTAATACAGAA
>NW_026937781.1:0-8149 GCF_032062105.1 Saccostrea cuccullata | reverse complement strand
TAATTATTTATTTTTTAAAACAAAAATCATATACACAAAAAATAAAAACAATGTATGTAATAATTATTTATTCAAGAAAAAATCATACGCGGTAATAAGATAAAATTTCTTTTTTATTGATACTGTAAATGATTAAAATAAAATATTAGAAACCGGGAGCAAGCCCCTGTTAGCTAACTTTATTCTCGGTGCCCGAGATTTTGCATGTTGACAGAAATGTTATTTAAAAATTACGATCGAGACAAAATTATAAATCACAAAAAAAATACATTTTGCGTAAATGACATTGAAATAACTTTAAGTTAGATCAAAGATTCGATATAAAATGCGTAAAAGGTAAAAGTTTAATGAGGTTTGACCATTAAGCTCGGCTTAATGGTAGCTTAATGAAGTTTGGACATTAAGCACCTGTAAGAAATAAGTTGCAGCTTAATGGTGGCTTAATGGAGTTATAACTTCTTTAAGCACCATTAAGCCACCATTAAGCAATTGCCCATTAAGCAATTGCTTAAAAGTGGACTTTCGTCTTTTGAAGTTTACTGTCAGTTACGTAACTAGCCCTTAAATATAGGATACACGAAACGTAATTAAACGTTAATTAGTTAACTATGACTTAACTCATCGACGTTAGTTAACAAGCAACTGAATACGTCTGCACGTGCGTTTTCCGTGCAATACTTCAACAGAATACAGAAAATTCCCAAGTGAAAATTTTTTTAAACAAATCACTAACAAATTGTTTACAAATCGTAGACAAATCACTTTAAAGTGATTTGTTTCAGTGATTTGTAAGCAATTCATTTAACAAATCATGAATGAATCACTTTCTACCAAAACCATGAGTATGATTTGTTTGTGATTTGTTACCAAAGACTGATTTATAAATGATTTATTTCACACTTCATACAATTTCTTAGTGATTTGTTAAACTTAGAAAATTGCTACAGTGATTTCAGTATGATTTGTTGGACTTATTCTCTTTCCCAGAATGATTTCTGCATGATTTGTTGGACTTGGTCTTTTTTCAGAGTGATTTCTGCATGATCCATTGGACTTAGTCTTTTTTCAAAGCGATTTCAACATGATTTGATAAACTTAATCTTTCTTTAGAGTGATTTAATAATGATTTGCTAAACTTAGTTCATATATACACGAATTTCAAGCATATACTTCTATTAAAGACTTGACTATTGTATGTATATATCTATACAAATAACATACAAACAATGAAAATACTATGTATATACTATGTGGCAATCAGAGAAATCATTCAAATCCTTGAAAATATGGACACGCAAGAATTAACTGTCAATGTAACTTTATTAATTACCATTGATATTTGATAACATCTTTAAAATTACATGCACAATGAAAATGACACACTGACATCTTTTTCGGCTCTCAAAGATTCAATTCATGGTGATTAGGCTCTTCGCAAATAACAATGTAGTTGTCTTCTTGAATACAAATACATAAATCCAGGACACTTGTCAATGGAATAACATCAAGGACATCAGATTTTGTTACAAAGTGTAAAAATGGTAAAGTAATATTCATAAAATTTGACTGTATGTGGGAATCTGGTTTCTCAGAATGAGCGTCAAACAGATTTAGTGGTAATGGTTTCAGCTTTGAAATACATACTAAAGAGTCAACCTTTGCATCATTCACTGAGTGGTGTTGAGCAAACCATAATACAAATCCATATGAAAGTTTCATGTCCTTATCAATATACTTTACAGTATATGAGTTGCGCATTGATACACGAGTGTAATCTTGAGAATGGTACATAATTCCCCTTATTATTGCTCTTCTAAACATTGAAATGGAATTGATGACTGAATCTAAATATCTACATACCTCAATTGCTTCAAGATCAGAGAGTTTTTTACTGTAACATTTACCAAAAAATTTAAAAACATTTGAATCAGTATCTCTGAACTTTTTAGTAAGTGATTTTATAAGTGCAGTTGCTTGAACATTCTTTTCCACTGACTTGGCAAGCATAGGTACAGTCTGATAAACATGAACAGCATTGACTATTTGAATATCAATAAACATAGTACCATGAAACATTTTCAAAAGATCACCATTTGCAACCTCGAATGCGAAGCATGAGTAACTCCACAGAGGCCCTAGCTCTCTTACCATCTGAGGGAGATGTAGTAATGAGTGTATATTTAATGTCATAAATTGTTCACCATACAAGGAAGAAACCATAAACACAAAATAACTGATGAGATTTTCACTTCTTGCAATGTCATTTTCACTAATACTTGACTGACACAGTAGATAGAATCCTTCTAATAAAGCACAGTAATGATAAAAGTAAATTGGTTTCAGTAAATCTCTTATACATGGTACTGAATAGAACAAAAAACATGATCTCACTTCAGCTGCCTTCCAAAATTTCAAATGATCTCCTATTGTTCTTGGGGTTCTCGTAATTAAATGTGATGGTTTTATATTTGAAATACGTGCATCAACAACATCTATGAATTTATACATAGAAAAGTCCTCCGTACTGTAATCTGAAGAGAACCACAATTTTAGAAGCAAACGAATAATTCCTAGACAAATCATATGCATATAATCAATCCCTATATTTTTTACAACATCAAAATGAGGTAAAAACATCAAAAATGATATTCCTTTCATGCCATTAATAGTTTTCTGACATCCATTTGCACTTATACCATCATTCAAAACTTGTGTAGATACCCGTTCTGGCCCTGCTGGATCAGATGAATCATATGGGAATGTCCGAATGTTACCACCAGCTGCAGTTCTTGTATTTACACCCTTCTGCATGCATTTAGGACATGAACTTTCTCCATTGTTTTGATTCATGTTCATAACTGCACTTCTTGCAGGGATGTCACATGAAAGGCACATGAGGATTGCTTTCACAACAATAATCTCTTCATTGACTTTTATTTCCATTCCATTACATAATTTTTGCACAGATTTTTGAAATGGATCAAAAAACATGTTCATTGGAGGTTTATCTTGTCCAAACCACAGTCCACATAAAATCATATTTTCCCTCTGATTCCTCATCCTAAACGGCAAGTCATTACCAATAGAAATATTGGCCAAATAGAAGTCTTGCTACTTTTAAAGATTGGCACACCATCAGTGTTGAGTGTAAAGGAAATGTTGTTTTCGTTACTCTGGTGTAATATGCCCCCCCTCTTTAGTAAAGCTCCTGTACAATGAACCATCATATATATCCTCGATGTTATCTTTGTTCTTTTTTATTCTTTTATATCGGTGTTTTAGGTTTTTCCGAAATTCATCCTTTGTGAACAGATTTGATAACTGATTTGCAATGTCTAGTTCAATGAAAAAATCCATTGCACCTTTTAACTTTAGATTATTACTACACATGTCATTTGGACAACATCTTGCATCTTTTCGAACAAAAGTAAAACAGTAGGAGCAGAAGTAATGTTTAATCATGGGACTTTTCAAGTGAATGAAAAACTTTTTCAAATGGTGTAGGCTTTTCATGGCAGGATTTGAGACAAGAAGATGAAGATTAATCAATGCCAGCAAGTCTGATGCCTGTGCAGATGTGAGTGAATGTGTAATAATATACATCCATATCAACAGCACACTGGTTGATGTCGTCATGCAGTGGCCTGGTTGAACAGATTCTTCTCCATCTATAGATGTGGCATCTTCGAAGTCTTCTTCTCCTTCTTCTTCATTTTCCTCATCAATTTTGGAAGACTCCCACTGTTCATTTTCATTTTTCAGACGAGATAACAGGTCTTCAATCAAACCATCATGTTTGGAGGTTGAAGGTGTATCATCATCTACTGCATCTTCATTGTTTATCTCTTCATAAGAAACATTAGCATCAAATTCTTCATCCACCAGATCATGAGATGGAATTGCATTTCTATATGGCTCATCGATATCTTGGATTTCAGGAAGCGGGAAGTTATTTTGAAAATAAGTGTTTTCTGAATCTGATGTTGAATTGTCCACATGTAATTGCTCCTGAGTACCTTCACTCATCAGCTCTTTGGACTCTGTCAATGTCTTCTCCGATTGTGATTCCTCACAATCATCTCTAGAATTCTTCATTTCATGCACATACTCACTGTATCTCGTTCTATAACGCTTTGGACGTACATGGCCTAGTCTGCTTGTGAATTTTGATGTAAATTTCAATAAAAAAAAAAGAAGAAAGACGGATGGTAATTATCTTTTTATATCTTAATCAGTATATATGCTTACATGTTACAATTTTAATTAACGATGTTGAAAGTGAGATAACATTGATTATTTACATGATATATCTGTAAACATACGATTAAGTTATAAAAATTTATATAAGGCCGAATTTTCTCGATAATTTTTTTTAATTCGCTGTGATGTTTTTTTTTTTTTGGAATCAATTGAATATCAATGATAATGAAATATAATTATGAATTTTTTTTAACTGAACAAACCTCGTTCTTGTTTGTCTCATCATCCATAGTTGCAATGATACGGAGAAAATACCCTTCCTTGGACACTGATTTAGTGATGTCAACAATACTCAATGGAATATCGGAAGGCGCCGGAAGAAAATCTTCAATCCGGAATGCAACGGATTTTTCGAATCGTAATATTATTACTGTGTGTAATATTTTCAAAATGAAATCTTGACATCGTTTATATTTTGGTAGAAACATTATTTTATATACTATACATTTTGATACATTAATTGATTCCAACACAATGCGCTAATAAATCGGATCTGTTTTTAAATCAATTTATACCGAGTCAGAAATGATAACTCCATCTTAGTCTCGTTGTGGCGCTGGATTTTGGCGCTATTCTACAAAAATGCCGGCAAAGAGGCAGATAAAACGTCCAGATAAATTCAAAAATACAGAGGATTTGGATATTATTCAACGGGAAGGTACGTGTGTTACTTATTTTCACAACATTATTGTACGTTTTACAACTTACCAAAACGTTATTGTTATCAGAAGGGTCTCATTTATGTATACACTTGACCGAATAAACTGCAACCAGTGTCGTCATAAAGTTTTTTTTTTTAATTAGAACTGTAGAAAAAAATATTACAAGTATAGTAAGGTATGCAGGATTTACGAAATGAAACTGACTTTTCACTATCAAATTAGAGTTATTTTAACGAATCATGGACCTCAAAAAGGAGATCGATATACATGTATATAGTATATACTTTTATTTTGCCGATGATATATATCAGAAAGATGTAATAAAGAAAGATCATGCCATGAAAGATGTTATCATCATGGCATAATGATATGATAATCATGATAATGTTCAGATTATTACATAAATATGATTTAATTCAAAATATTTCATTTAGGTCCTTATGTCAAGGTGAAGTTCGTGGATGACGGAAAAGAAAAAACTTTCTCCGAGTTTAGTGGTGCGTTTTTGAGTCTGAAAGATGACTCAGAATTAAATTTCAACTCCCTGTATGAAGGCCTTGTTATCGCAGCAAATGGGAGAACCGCCACTATGAGGCAAAGATCCTGTATATACATAATCCAGGTATTTATAAAAGTGTTTAATTTTTTTAGTTGTTTGTATATCATCAGATCATGGTTGTAGATTGTTGTGATTCTTTAAATAATACATATATTTAATCACATGTTTAATAGATCAATTGAGGGAGGAAGAGACAGAAACAGAATTAACGTCAAACGGACAAAAGAAACAAAAGACAATTGCAAATCCTGAAAAGCTACCTATAAAAAAGAGAAGTATGCTTCACTAAAAGTTTTGTTAGTATACATTATACATTTATTGCAGGATAGTGAGGGAAATATGAATACTTATTCAGCAAAGATACATTATATTCCCCTTGGGCAAAGCCCTCGGGGAATATAAATTTTCTTGGCTGAATAAGTATTCATGTTTCTCAAACATTCATGCATGAATTGTTTATTATACAGAAACAAGCAAAAACTTTAAAATAGAAATAAACTTTCAAATTTGGCACCGCTATCAAATTCACTTTCATTTTTAACATAAAAAGTTCCTGAAACCTCTTGACATTTCGTAATCCAGTCTATAGTGATGTTGACTACTCACGGGAGTTTTCTTTTAACGAATGATAACTATATTGCTGGAAAATAGGTATCCGAAGAGGTGGAATATGAAAGTGAAAGCGTGCTGACGACCAGGAAATGTAAAGTTTTATGGCCCGATCACGTGATAATCTGGAACCAATTAGATTACATGTTGTGTAGAATAGTTATAATGATGTAAAATGATATAAGCTGTGTAATGTCCTTGGGACAAGAGAAAGTTGAATTCAGGCATGTAACATTTTGGATCACATAAACACTTATTCTTGAATTTTATAAAACTTGAATTTTATAAAATTTAGAGAGGGTATACAAAGAGGTAGAAATATTATAAATCTTGTCTTTAAAATTTTCTTCAGAGAGAGCTTCCCCAGACGCAAATCAAAAGGATGATGAAATGAAGGAAAAAAGAAAAGGTAAAGTCAAATAACAAAATTCGCCATTGAAAAGCACAGGTGCTTTTGCTTTTTTTAAGAATTATCTTTTTTTTGTACACATTGTTAACAAGTTTTAATTCACAGTAATTTTTCTAGTTCCAGAGGTTCGGAAGTAAAATGAATTGAAATCCACATCCAATTAAAATTCCTTCAACCTTTTTTTTCACAGAGATGGCCCTAGAGAAAAAAGGAAAAAACAGGCTGTGGCAGCTGCAGCACAAGAAGTCGCTGCCAAACTGTATTCTAAGGCTAACATGCATGTAAGAAGAGAGTTAGTTGCTCCTCAGAATCCTGAACCATCAGTTGTTAATCTGATCCCACAGCCGTCTCCATGCTCTTTAGCCCCTCCCCAGATTCCACAGCCGTCTCCAAGCTCTTTCATGCCTCCCCAGATTTCACAGCCGTCTCCAAGCTCTTTAGTGCCTCCCCAGATTTCACAGCCGTCTCCAAGCTCTTTAGTGCCTCCCCAGATTCCACAGCCCTCTCCAAGCTCTTTAGTGCCTCCCCAGATTCCACAGCCGTCTCCAAGCTCTTTAGCCCCTCCCCAGATTCCACAGCCTTCTCCAAGCTCTTTAGCCCCTCCCCAGATTCCACAGCCGTCTTTAAGCTCTTTAGTGCCTCCCCAGAATCCACAGCCGTCTCCAAGCTCTTCAGTGCCTCCCAAGATTCCACACCCGTCACCAAGCTCTTTAGTGCCTCCCCAGATTCCACAGCCTTCTCCAAGCTCTTTAGCCCCTCCCCAGATTCCACAGCCGTCTTTAAGCTCTTTAGTGCCTCCCCAGATTCCACAGCCTTCTCCAAGCTCTTTAGCCCCTCCCCAGATTCCACAGCCGTCTTTAAGCTCTTTAGTGCCTCCCCAGAATCCACAGCCGTCTCCAAGCTCTTCAGTGCCTCCCAAGATTCCACACCCGTCACCAAGCTCTTTAGTGCCTCCCCAGATTCCACAGCCTTCTCCAAGCTCTTTAGCCCCTCCCCAGATTCCACAGCCGTCTTTAAGCTCTTTAGTGCCTCCCCAGATTCCACAGCCTTCTCCAAGCTCTTTAGCCCCTCCCCAGATTTCACAGCCTTCTCCAAGCTCTTTAGTGCCTCCCCAGATTCCACAGCCGTCTCCAAACTCTTCAGTGCCTCCCCAGATCCCACAGCCGTCTCCAAGCTCTTCAGTGCCTCTCCAGATCACACAGCCGTCTCCAAGGTCTTTAGTGCCATCCCAGATTCCACAGCCGTCTCCAAGCTCTTTAGTGCCTCCCCAGATTCCACAGCCGTCTCCAAGCTCTTTAGTGCCTCCTCAGATTCCACAGCCGTCTCCAAGCTCTTTCATGCCTCCCCAGATTTCACAGCCGTCTCCAAGCTCTTTAGTGCCTCCCCAGATTTCACAGCCGTCTCCAAGCTCTTTCATGCCTCCCCAGATTTCACAGCCGTCTCCAAGCTCTTTACTGCCTCCCCAGATTCCACAGCCGTCTCCGAGCTCTTTAGTGCCTCCCCAGATTCCACAGCCCTCTCTTACCTCTTTAGTGCCTCCCCAGATTTCACAGCCGTCCCCATCAGAACCCGAGGTTTATACCACCTCATTTAATAATGATCTACATCAACCCATGCATGACAATGCTGAAAACTCAATAAATGCTGCTG